>NC_092340.1:39746041-40052812 GCF_046630445.1 Rutidosis leptorrhynchoides
CAGCACTCCGTCGTAATATTTTATGTATACTAATAATATCTTGAGATAATACGGAGTAAATATATATATGTAAATCGATTGAGAGAGTTTAGAGAAAACTATTTTCAAGTTTCTATGAAATAATGAAACCTATTGAATTCTATTTATAATAGATTTTTGAATTATTAAAGTGAATTATTAAAGTATGAATTATTAAAGTGAATTATTAAAGTATGAATTATTAAAGTGAATTATTAAAGTATGAATTATTAAAGTGAATTATTAAAGTATGAATTATTAAAGTGAATTATTAAAATATGAATTATTAAAGTTAAAGTAAAGTAAAGGTAAAGTTTAAGTATAGTAAAAGTATAAAACTATGTACGTATAATACGCGTATAAATATATATAATATTAATTTAAATCGTTATATATATTTAATAAAATAAAATATAAATATCGTTATCTTTATCATACTAGTTAAGTAATGAGTTGTCAAAAGTGGTTCTAGATATTTATAAAAGTTATATACGTTTTAATAATAAAGTTCTTTTTAAACTGAAAACGTTTTTGTACGTTTGAAACTAAATAGATCAATCGAGTCTTTATGAGATTCAATCTTCCACTATCCTTTGTCTAGTTCTCAATGACTGACAATTTGTTCATATTTATAAATCACTTTACCATTTTCCGAATATTGTTAAAATGAAAAGATTTCTCAAATTAACGTGGGCCTTTCAACAGAGACTTGTAATCATAATTCATTATATCTGATAATTCAATCATTTGATCTTATCTTCTAATTCCATTGATAAACATTTTGAAACAGATACAATCATATAAAGTATTTAATCTAATATTTTGTTTACGTTTCAAGTTATAATATATATACACATATACATATATAATCATATTCGTTTAATGGTTCGTGAATCGTTGAAACTTGGTCGAGGTTGAATGAATGTATGAACATAGTTTAAAATTCTTGAAATTTAACTTAACAAATATTGCTTATCGTGTCGGAAACATATAAAGATTAAAGTTTAAATTTGGTTGGAAATTTCCGGGTTGTCACATGTGAGAAGTTGGTTGTGATTCTATAGTTTCATAATTTCCCTTCTTTGCTATTCAGGTACTTGATTTTTTGATATCTAGGTACTTGAATTTTTGTTGATATACATTTATTCATCATGAATCCTGTTGTTTTGTAACACCGTACTTTTTTTTTTTAAATCACAGCGGAAGTATTTAAATCATATACTAGTAACATTTACATATTACAATACAACTGATGTTACTTTTCAAAACAGTTATACATAGTTATATTAAACATCAGAGTTCTTCAGTGTGTCAAACATAACCCAAGCACGGCTATCCTCTCCCGTCCCTAGCATGTAAAACAATACAACCTGCAGGGGAGAAAATGTGGGGGATTAGCACAACGCTAAGTGAATGAGATATCCCAACAGATATTACTATCAAGTACCAAGCCTAGCTTTTAGGGATCATGCATCTGGTCATGGTCATGTGGACATAGCGTTACACAGCTATCATATAATATAACATTACACATCTGTAACATACAGAGCTAGGCAGTAGTTCAACTAACAAAGCAGTAATAGCATCAACAAGCTATTCACTAAGGGCACTAAGTGTAGTGACCCGAACTTTTCCATGTTTATATATATTAATTGAGATTGATATTTACATGATTAAATGTTTCCAACATGTTAAGCAATCAAACTTGTTAAGACTTGATTAATTGAAATATGTTTCATATAGACAATTGACCACCCAAGTTGACCGGTGATTCACGAACGTTAAAACTTGTAAAAACTATATGATGACATATATATGGATATATATATAGTTAATATGATACTATGATAAGTAAACATATCATTAAGTATGTTAACAATGAACTACATATGTAAAAACAAGACTACTAACTTAATGATTTTTAAACGAGACATATATGTAACGATTATCGTTGTACAGACATTTAATGTATATATATCATATTAAGAGATATTCATACATGATAATATCATGATAATATAATAATTTAAAATCTCATTTGATATTATAAACATTGGGTTAACAACATTTAACAAGATCGTTAACCTAAAGGTTTCAAAACAACACTTACATGTAACGACTAACGATGACTTAACGACTCAGTTAAAATGTATATACATGTAGTGTTTTAATATGTATTTATACACTTTTGAAAGACTTCAATACACTTATCAAAATACTTCTACTTAAAAAAAATGCTTACAATTACATCCTCGTTCAGTTTCATCAACAATTCTACTCGTATGCACCCGTATTCGTACTCGTACAATACACAGCTTTTAGATGTATGTACTATTGGTATATACACTCCAATGATCAGCTCTTAGCAGCCCATGTGAGTCACCTAACACATGTGGGAACCATCATTTGGCAACTAGCATGAAATATCTCATAAAATTATAAAAATATGAGTAATCATTCATGACATATTTACATGAAAACAAAATTACATATCCTTTATATCTAATCCATACACCAACGACCAAAAACACCTACAAACACTTTCATTCTTCAATTTTCTTCATCTAATTGATCTCTCTCAAGTTCTATCTTCAAGTTCTAAGTGTTCTTCATATATTCTACAAGTTCTAGTTACATAAAATCAAGAATACTTTCAAGTTTGCTATCTCACTTCCAATCTTGTAAGGTGATCATCCAACCTCAATAAATCTTTGTTTCTTACAGTAGGTTATCATTCTAATACAAGGTAATAATCATATTCAAACTTTGGTTCAATTTCTATAACTATAACAATCTTATTTCAAGTGATGATCTTACTTGAACTTGTTTTCGTGTCATGATTCTGCTTCAAGAACTTCGAGCCATCCAAGGATCCGTTGAAGCTAGATCCATTTTTCTCTTTTCCAGTAGGTTTATCCAAGGAACTTAAGGTAGTAATGATGTTCATAACATCATTCAATTCATATATATAAAGCTATCTTATTCGAAGGTTTAAACTTGTAATCATTAGAACATAGTTTAGTTAATTCTAAACTTGTTCGCAAACAAAAGTTAATCCTTCTAACTTGACTTTTAAAATCAACTAAACACATGTTCTATATCTATATGATATGCTAACTTAATGATTTAAAACCTGGAAACACGAAAAACACCGTAAAACCGGATTTACGCCGTCGTAGTAACACCGCGGGCTGTTTTGGGTTAGTTAATTAAAAACTATGATAAACTTTGATTTAAAAGTTGTTATTCTGAGAAAATGATTTTTATTATGAACATGAAACTATATCCAAAAATTATGGTTAAACTCAAAGTGGAAGTATGTTTTCTAAAATGGTCATCTAGACGTCGTTCTTTCGACTGAAATGACTACCTTTACAAAAACGACTTGTAACTTATTTTTCCGACTATAAACCTATACCTTTTCTGTTTAGATTCATAAAATAGAGTTCAATATGAAACCATAGCAATTTGATTCACTCAAAACGGATTTAAAATGAATAAGTTATGGGTAAAACAAGATTGAATAATTTTTCTAATTTTAGCTACGTGAAAAATTGGTAACAAATCTATTCCAACCATAACTTAATCAACTTGTATTGTATATTATGTAATCTTGAGATACCATAAACACGTATAAAATTTTTCGACCTATCATGTCGACACATCTATATATATTTCGGAACAACCATAGACACTCTATATGTGAATGTTGGAGTTAGCTATACAGGGTTGAAGTTGATTCCAAAATATATATAGTTTGAGTTGTGATCAATACTGAGATACGTATACACTGGGTCGTGGATTGATTCAAGATAATATTTATCGATTTATTTCTGTACATCTAACTGTGGACAACTAGTTGTAGGTTACTAACGAGGACAGCTGACTTAATAAACTTAAAACATCAAAATATATTAAAAGTGTTGTAAATATATTTTGAACATACTTTGATATATATGTATATATTGTTATAGGTTCGTGAATCAACCAGTGGCCAAGTCTTACTTCCCGACGAAGTAAAAATCTGTGAAAGTGAGTTATAGTCCCACTTTTAAAATCTAATATTTTTGGGATGAGAATACATGCAGGTTTTATAAATGATTTACAAAATAGACACAAGTACGTGAAACTACATTCTATGGTTGAATTATCGAAATCGAATATGCCCCTTTTTATTAAGTCTGGTAATCTAAGAATTAGGGAACAGACACCCTAATTGACGCGAATCCTAAAGATAGATCTATTGGGCCTAACAAACCCCATCCAAAGTACCGGATGCTTTAGTACTTCGAAATTTATATCATATCCGAAGGGTGTCCCGGAATGATGGGGATATTCTTATATATGCATCTTGTTAATGTCGGTTACCAGGTGTTCACCATATGAATAATTTTTATCTCTATGTATGGGATGTGTATTGAAATATGAAATCTTGTGGTCTATTGTTACGATTTGATATATATAGGTTAAACCTATAACTCACCAACATTTTTGTTGACGTTTAAAGCATGTTTATTCTCAGGTGAATACTAAGAGCTTCCGCTGTTGCATACTAAAATAAGGACAAGATTTGGAGTCCATGTTTGTATGATATTGTGTAAAAACTGCATTCAAGAAACTGATTTCGATGTAACATATTTGTATTGTAAACCATTATGTAATGGTCGTGTGTAAACAGGATATTTTAGATTATTATTATTTGATAATCTACGTAAAGCTTTTTAAACCTTTATTTATGAAATAAAGGTTATGGTTTATTTTAAAAATGAATGCAGTCTTTGAAAAACGTCTCATATAGAGGTCAAAACCTCGCAACGAAATCAATTAATATGGAACGTTTTTAATCAATAAGAACGGGACATTTCAGTAGGTATCAGAGCGTTGGTCTTAGAGAACTAGAATTTTGCATTAGTGTGTCTTATCGAGTTTGTTAGGATGCATTAGTGAGTCTGGACTTCGACCGTGTTTACTTGAAAAATGATTGCTTAACAAATTTTGTTGGAAACTATATATTTTTAACATGTGAATATTATGTGATATATTAATCTCTTAACGCGTTTGATATTATGTGATAGATGTCTACCTCTAGAACAAGTCCCATTGACTCACCTAATAATAATGAAGAGTCAAATGTAAATTGGAATGATTCGTGGACTGATTCACAAGTTCCCGAAGAGGAACAGGAAGAAGAGTCGGAGCCGGAAGAAGAATCGGAACCGGAAGAAGAATCGGAACCGGATGAAGAAATAGAACCGGTGGGGGAAATAATAAAACGGTTAAGTAAAAGAAAATCCTCAACCAACCGACCAAGGTTAATTATGGTCAATGGTGTTTCTGCCAAGGAAGCAAAATATTGGGAGGATTACCAATTCTCCGATGAATCGGATTCCGACGAGAATTCCGATGATGTTATAGAAATTACCCCAACTGAATTTAAAAAGGCAAAAGAAAATAATAAGGGAAAGTGCATAAAAATAGAGAAATCTAATTCCAACCCCGATGAACTTTATATGTATCGTCAACCCCCGAAGTCCTTAAGTTGTAACAATGACCCGGGAACCTCTAAACCACCAGGTTTTTCTAAACCAATGTGGAAAACGACGGCTCGTATTAGGGGAACATCATATATCCCTAGAAACTTGGCAAAACGAACCAAAACCGAAGAAGAAGAAACAAGCGAGTCGGAATAAGATAGTTGTATTCGTGTGGTGTAATATATGTAATATAGTGTGCTTATGCTTTATGATATATGTAAAAATTGCTTGTATTAATAAGTATTTTTTATGAATCTAACTCTTGTCTATTTTACAGTATAAAAACACAAAATGGATAGACAACCCAATATTTAAGAGACCTACCCGGAGACATGATTGATGAAATCTTGTCTAGAGTCGGTCAGAATTCTTCGGCACAAATATTTAAGGCGAGATCAGTTTGTAAGACATTCGAAGAACGTTCCAAGAATGCCTTGGTTTATAAAAGGCTTTCGTTCGAAAGATGGGGGATATCACATTGGGAAATCCATAAGTTACGATGTGTTTACTTTGACGCATATATTGCGGGGAACCCAAATGCTATTTTACGCAATGGGTTAAGAAATTATTTTGACTCAATATATCCGAATATTGGACTTCGTGATTTAGAAAAAGCGGCTAACATGCAACATAAAGAAGCATGTTATGCTTACGGATTAGTAATGTTCGCTTCTCACTAAAGTGAGAACAAGAACATCGGGCTAAAACTATTAAACAAAACGTTCCCACAAGTGACGGAGTCTGTAATTGGGGTAAGAAATGAGGTTTTTAGATTGTTACGGGACTGTTGGACATTACGTAACCCTCGTCCCTTTGACGGCGTTACAACACGCAGTCTTATCAACGGCCATAACGGTTATGTTCCACAAGACCAAGGATGGGAAGTAATCCTAGTAAAACCAGAATGCATGACTTGTTTCTGGACGTATGAATTACGTGTCTTTATTGCCTTTGCTGAACGACTTGTGTACTAGCTAGAATTATCTTCACAACCATCTTATATCAAATTTTTTGTGTGCTATATTTCATGCTATATGTAAAATAAGCGATATTGTAAGTTTGTAAAATATTGTGTAAAAGTTTGAACGCGAAATATTATTATAATTAGTTTTTCATATAGAATTGTAGTAGTTGAATTGTATATTAGCTACTAAGTATGAACTTAACGGGTAGGTACTACCCGAATTTAAACTTATAAAACGCTAATATGAAGAAAAAGCTTTTATAAATGAGTTCATATTATGCTACGAAATACTATTAACTACTCTTAATATTCTGTATGATTAACTTGTTCCATTTAACTATTTTGAAGGAAATGGCACCGACTACTCGACACACCATGAATATGAATGAAGAGGAATTTCGTACTTTTCTAGCTTCAAACATAGCTGCAGTACAGGCTGCGCTACATACCAACAATAACCTTGGATCTAGCAGTATAGGAAATCGTGTAGGATGCACCTACAAAAAATTCACTGCCTGCAAACCTTTGGAATTTGATGGAACCGAAGGACCGATCGGATTGAAACGGTGGACCGAGAAGGTCGAATCGGTGTTTGCCATAAGTAAGTGTACTGAAGAGGATAAAGTGAAGTACGCTACGCATACCTTCACAGGTTCTGCGTTAACATGGTGGAATACCTATCTAGAGCAAGTGGGACAAGAAGATGCGTACGCACTACCGTGGTCAGAATTCAAGCACTTGATGAATGAGAAGTACCGTCCCAGAACTGAGGTCAATAAGCTCAAGACAGAACTTAGAGGGTTACGAACCCAAGGATTTGATATTACCATGTACGAAAGATGATTCACAAAATTGTGCCTATTGTGTCCGGGAGCATTCGAAGATGAGGAAGAGAAGATCGACGCGTTTGTGAAAGGATTACCAGAAAGAATCCAAGAAGATATAAGTTCACACGAGCCCGCCTCCATACAACAGGCATGTAGAATGGCTCACAAACTAGTGAACCAGATTGAAGAAAGAATTAAAGAACAGACTGCTGAAGAGGCCAATGTGAAGCAAGTCAAAAGAAAGTGGGAGGAAAACGGTGATAAGAATCACCAATACAACAACAACAGCAATTACAACAATAAACGCAACAATTATCCCAACAATTGCAACATCAATCGCAACTACAACAAACGGCCCAACAACAACAACAACAACAACAACAGCAGCAACTACAACAATCATCCCAACAACAATAATAACCGCAACAACAACAACAATCAGAAGCAGCTATGCCAAAGGTGTGAAAAGTATCACTCGGGGTTCTGCACCAAATTTTGCAACAAGTGTAAAAGAAATGGTCATAGCGCGGCGAAGTGTGAGGTCTACGGACCAGGGGTTAATAGAACGAAAGGAACAAATGGTGTCGGAACGAGTAATAGCGGAGCAAGTAGTGTCGGAGCAAGTTATGCCAATGTAGTTTGTTATAAATGTGGAAAACCGGGCCACATTATTAGAAATTGCCCGAACCAGGAGAACACGAATGGACAAGGTCGCGGAAGAGTTTTCAATATTAATGCAGCAGAGGCACAGGAAGACCCGGAGCTTGTTACGGGTACGTTTCTTATTGACAATAAATCTGCTTACGTTTTATTTGATTCGGGTGCGGATAGAAGCTATATGAGTAGAGATTTTTGTGCTAAATTAAGTTGTCCATTGACGCCTTTGGATAGTAAATTTTTACTCGAATTAGCAAATGGTAAATTAATTTCAGCAGATAATATATGTCGGAATCGAGAAATTAAACTGGTTAGCGAAACATTTAAGATTGATTTGATACGAGTAGAGTTAGGGATTTTTGATGTGATAATTTGTATGGACTGGTTGAAAGAAGTGAAAGCAGAGATCGTTTGTTACAAAAATGCAATTCGCATTATACGAGAAAAAGGAAAACCCGTAATGGTGTACGGAGAAAAGGGAAACACGAAGCTACATCTTATTAGTAATTTGAAGGCACAAAAACTAATAAGAAAAGGTTGCTATGCTGTTCTAGCACACGTCGAGAAAGTACAAACTGAAGAAAAGAGCATCAATGATGTTCCCGTCGCAAAAGAATTTCCTGATGTATTTCTGAAAGAATTACCGGGACTACCTCCACATCGATCTGTTGAATTTCAAATAGATCTTGTACCAGGAGCTGCACCAATAGCTCGTGCTCCTTATAGACTCTCACCCAGCGAGATGAAAGAACTGCAAAGCCAACTGCAAGAACTTTTAGAGCGTGGTTTCATTCGACCAAGCACATCACCGTGGGGAGCTCCTGTTTTGTTTGTCAAGAAGAAAGATGGTACATTCAGGTTGTGTATCGACTACCGAGAGTTGAACAAACTTACCATCAAGAACCGCTACCCACTACCGAGAATCGACGACTTATTTGATCAACTACAAGGCTCGTCTGTTTATTCAAAGATTGACTTACGTTCCGGGTATCATCAAATGCGGGTGAAAGAAGATGATATTCCAAAGACTGCTTTCAGAACACGTTAAGGTCATTACGAGTTTATGGTCATGCCATTTGGTTTAACTAATGCACCAGCTGTGTTCATGGACCTTATGAACCGAGTGTGTGGACCATACCTTGACAAGTTTGTCATTGTTTTCATTGATGACATACTTATTTACTCAAAGAATGACCAAGAACACGGTGAACATTTGAGAAAGGTGTTAGAAGTATTGAGGAAGGAAGAATTGTACGCTAAGTTTTCAAAGTATGCATTTTGGTTGAAAGAAGTTCAATTCCTCGGTCACATAGTGAACAAAGAAGGTATTAAGGTGGATCCGGCAAAGATAGAAACTGTTGAAAAGTGGGAAACCCCGAAAACTCCGAAACACATACGCCAGTTTTTAGGACTAGCTGGTTACTACAGAAGGTTCATCCAAGACTTTTCCAGAATAGCAAAACCCTTGACTGCATTAATGCATAAAGGGAAGAAATTTGAATGGAATGATGAACAAGAGAAAGCGTTTCAGTTATTGAAGAAAAAGCTAACTACGGCACCTATATTGTCATTGCCTGAAGGGAATGATGATTTTGTGATTTATTGTGACGCATCAAAGCAAGGTCTCGGTTGTGTATTAATGCAACGAACGAAGGTGATTGCTTATGCGTCTAGACAATTGAAGATTCACTAACAAAATTATACGACGCATGATTTGGAATTAGGCGCGATTGTTTTTGCATTAAAGACTTGGAGGCACTACTTATATGGGGTCAAAAGTATTATATATACCGACCACAAAAGTCTTCAACATATATTTAATCAGAAACAACTGAATATGAGGCAGCGTAGGTGGATTGAATTATTGAATGATTACGACTTTGAGATTCGTTACCACCCGAGGAAGGCAAATGTGGTAGCCGATGCCTTGAGCAGGAAGGACAGAGAACCCATTCGAGTAAAATCTATGAATATAATGATTCATAATAACCTTACTACTCAAATAAAGGAGGCGCAACAAGGAGTTTTAAAAGAGGGAAATTTAAAGGATGAAATACCAAAGGATCGGAGAAGCATCTTAATATTCGGGAAGACGGAACCCGGTATAGGGGTGAAAGGATTTGGGTACCAAAATTTGGAGATATGAGAGAAATGGTACTTAGAGAAGCTCATAAAACCAGATACTCAATACATCCTGGAACGGAGAAGATGTACAAGGATCTCAAGAAATATTTTTGGTGGCCGGGTATGAAAGCCGATGTTACTAAATACGTAGGAGAATGTTTGACGTGTTCTAAGGTCAAAGCTGAGCATCATAAACCATCAGGTCTACTTCAACAACCCGAAATCCCGGAATGGAAATGGGAAAACATTACCATGGATTTCATCACTAAATTGCCAAGGACTGCAAGTGGTTTTGATACTATTTGGGTAATAGTTGATCGTCTCACCAAATCAGCACATTTCCTGCCAATAAGAGAAGATTACAAGATGGAGAAGTTAGCACGACTGTATTTGAAGGAAGTCGTCTCCAGACATGGAATACCAATCTCTATTATCTCTGATAGGGATGGCAGATTTATTTCAAGATTCTGGCAGACATTACAGCAAGCATTAGGAACTCGTCTAGACATGAGTACTGCCTATCATCCACAAACTGATGGGCAGAGCGAAAGTACGATACAAACACTTGAAGACATGCTACGAGCATGTGTTATTGATTTCGGAAACAGTTGGGATCGACATCTACCGTTAGCAGAATTTTCCTACAACAACAGCTACCATTCAAGCATTGAGATGGCGCCGTTTGAAGCACTTTATGGTAGAAAGTGCAGGTCTCCGATTTGTTGGAGTGAAGTGGGAGATAGACAGATTACGAGTCCGGAGATAATACAAGAAACTACCGAGAAAATCATCCAAATTCAACAAAGATTGAAAACCGCCCAGAGTCGACAAAAGAGCTACGCGGACAGTAAAAGAAAAGATATAGAGTTTAAAATTGGAGAAATGGTCATGCTTAAGGTTTCACCTTGGAAAGGCGTTGTTCGATTTGGTAAACGGGGGAAACTAAATCCAAGGTACATTGGACCATTCAAGATTATAGATCGTGTCGGACCAGTAGCTTACCAACTGGAGCTACCTCAACAACTCGCGGCTGTACATAACACTTTCCACGTCTCAAATTTAAAGAAATGTTTTGCTAAAGAAGATCTCACTATTCCGTTGGACGAAATCCAAATCAATGAAAAACTTCAATTCATTGAAGAACCCGTCGAAATAATGGATCGTGAGGTTAAGAGACTTAAACAAAACAAGATACCGATTGTTAAGGTTCGATGGAATGCTCGTAGAGGACCCGAGTTCACCTGGGAGCATGAAGATCAGATGAAGAAGAAATACCCGCATTTATTTCCAGAAGATACGTCAACACCTCCAACTACTTAAAATTTCGGGACGAAATTTATTTAACGGGTAGGTACTGTAGTGACCCGAACTTTTCCATGTTTATATATATTAATTGAGATTGATATTTACATGATTAAATATTTCCAACATGTTAAGCAATCAAACTTGTTAAGACTTGATTAATTGAAATATGTTTCATATAGACAATTGACCACCCAAGTTGACCGGTGATTCACGAACGTTAAAACTTGTAAAAACTATATGATGACATATATATGGATATATATATAGTTAACATGATACTATGATAAGTAAACATATCATTAAGTATATTAACAATGAACTACATATGTAAAAACAAGACTACTAACTTAATGATTTTTAAACGAGACATATATGTAACGATTATCGTTGTAAAGACATTTAATGTATATATATCATATTAAGAGATATTCATACATGATAATATCATGATAATATAATAATTTAAAATTTCATTTGATATTATAAACATTGGGTTAACAACATTTAACAAGATCGTTAACCTAAAGGTTTCAAAACAACACTTACATGTAACGACTAACGATGACTTAACGACTCAGTTAAAATGTATATACATGTAGTGTTTTAATATGTATTTATACACTTTTGAAAGACTTCAATACACTTATCAAAATACTTCTACTTAACAAAAATGCTTACAATTACATCCTCGTTCAGTTTCATCAACAATTCTACTCGTATGCACCCGTATTCGTACTCGTACAATACACAGCTTTTAGATGTATGTACTATTGGTATATACACTCCAATGATCAGCTCTTAGCAGCCCATGTGAGTCACCTAACACATGTGGGAACTATCATTTGGCAACTAGCATGAAATATCTCATAAAATTACAAAAATATGAGTAATCATTCATGACTTATTTACATGAAAACAAAATTACATATCCTTTATATCTAATCCATACACCAACGACCAAAAACACCTACAAACACTTTCATTCTTCAATTTTCTTCATCTAATTGATCTCTCTCAAGTTCTATCTTCAAGTTCTAAGTGTTCTTCATATATTCTACAAGTTCTAGTTACATAAAATCAAGAATACTTTCAAGTTTGCTAGCTCACTTCCAATCTTGTAAGGTGATCATCCAACCTCAAGAAATCTTTGTTTCTTATAGTAGGTTATCATTCTAATACAAGGTAATAATCATATTCAAACTTTGGTTCAATTTCTATAACTATAACAATCTTATTTCAAGTGATGATCTTACTTGAACTTGTTTTCGTGTCATGATTCTGCTTCAAGAACTTCGAGCCATCCAAGGATCCATTGAAGCTAGATCCATTTTTCTCTTTTCCAGTAGGTTTATCCAAGGAACTTAAGGTAGTAATGATGTTCATAACATCATTCGATTCATATATATAAAGCTATCTTATTCGAAGGTTTAAACTTGTAATCACTAGAACATAGTTTAGTTAATTATAAACTTGTTCGCAAACAAAAGTTAATCCTTCTAACTTGACTTTTAAAATCAACTAAACACATGTTCTATATCTATATGATATGCTAACTTAATGATTTAAAACCTGGAAACACGAAAAATACCGTAAAACCGGATTTACGCCGTCGTAGTAACACCGCGGGCTGTTTTGGGTTAGTTAATTAAAAACTATGATAAACTTTGATTTAAAAGTTGTTATTCTGAGAAAATGATTTTTATTATGAACATGAAACTATATCCAAAAATTATGGTTAAACTCAAAGTGGAAGTATGTTTTCTAAAATGGTCATCTAGACGTCGTTCTTTCGACTGAAATGACTACCTTTACAAAAACGACTTGTAACTTATTTTTTCGACTATAAACCTATACTTTTTCTGTTTAGATTCATAAAATACAGTTCAATATGAAACCATAGCAATTTGATTCACTCAAAACGGATTTAAAATGAAGAAGTTATGGGTAAAACAAGATTGGATAATTTTTCTCATTTTAGCTACGTGAAAATTGGTAACAAATCTATTCCAACCATAACTTAATCAACTTGTATTGTATATTACGTAATCTTGAGATACCATAAACACGTATACAATGTTTCGACCTATCATGTCGACACATCTATATATATTTCGGAACAACCATAGACACTCTATATGTGAATGTTGGAGTTAGCTATATAGGGTTGAGGTTGATTCCAAAATATATATAGTTTGAGTTGTGATCAATACTGAGATACGTATACACTGGGTCGTGGATTGATTCAAGATAATATTTATCGATTTATTTCTGTACATCTAACTGTGGACAACTAGTTGTAGGTTACTAACGAGGACAGCTGACTTAATAAACTTAAAACATCAAAATATATTAAAAGTGTTGTAAATATATTTTGAACATACTTTGATATATATGTATATATTGTTATAGGTTCGTGAATCAACCAGTGGCCAACATGACTGTAACATCCGGAATATATTAACACAATTTAATAAAGCACCCTAAAACATAGTAGCCCGAGATATTTAATGTTTTTTGAAAAGCATCCATTTTGTGTATAGATATTTACGTTGTGTTCGTAAAATTATTTCGAGTTGAACCGTGGTTTCGGAAAAATATAACGCGTGGCGAGCGAGAAGATGCGGTCTATTGAAGATTTGAGTGACTTTTTTAAGTTTTTTTTTATTTAGAAATATGTAATTTTCACTTTAACCCTTGGAGTTTGGGGTGTTTTACATTTGATAGTAAAGAATGCTTGTGGGTACAACAATGTAAGCGGAACGTACAAGTACTCTAAGCATGGAAGTGAGTTACTATTCATAAATAGTAACCCGAAATTGCTCAATTGTATATATGTATAATAAAACTTGAATTATCTAATGGTAACTCTTATGAATATCTTTAAAGGATGTCTTTAAGTTGTATTGTATGCATAATTAGTACTCGTACTACATTAAGGTAGTGCTTTGATGGATAAGTTAGTTATAAAAAGTTAGTTGGCGGTTAGCACTAAAGTATATTTGACTAATGCATCTTCAAATATATATAAAAGGCTATTTTTAAGATTGTCATTAGAAAACTCCATAAATCTATCGATGTTGAACGGATCTTCAATGTAAGTAAACCATATATACATGAATCTGAAACCGGGTCGCATAATTTGACTGCTTTAAATAGAAACCAGTCGCATGATATGTTGATCATATACTGGCTTACGACGTACACTTCAAAAACGGTTCAGTATTCAACTAGTATTTTGAATGGTTCTTTTTTGTCTACAACGTCGAATAGATATAGATATTGATTGATTGATATGACCTACTAGTGACTATACTAATATCCCACTAATAGAAGTAAAAAAAAATGTCAAATTTTTACTTTTCCAGTCAAATTCAAGAGTAGTTAAAGTTTTCCAAATGACATATAGTAATGTTTAAGTTTTTTGATTTCTTGAAAGAGCTTCATCGTCACCTATTTGGTCACGTTCCTTGTGAATTGAAATTTTATTATATATATTATCTATTCTATCTTATAAAATGAAATTTATGATGAAGTCATCACCTATTTATAAGGATTATAATATATGTTGTAAGAGTTGTATGATTAATGGATGTTGTAATGTATTTAAAAATAAAGAAAATTATAAATATAAAAAATAAAACACGACTTCCATCATAAGACCATGAATAACCCTGCATGTGACGTCACATGCAGATTGTTCACTTTTTGGCCAAAAAGTGCAATCTGCCTGTAATGTGGCAGTGTCACCCTTTGACACTAAAATAACCCTGACGCCCCTCCAGTGTCAAATAGGTCCCACCAGTTTTATTTTTTCTTTTTCTTTTTTATTTTATTATGCATACAAATTATATTACATATGATTAAAAACATATAAAAATTAGCCATTACATAAAATTTAACCATTACATAAATTTAACCATTAATGGTGCGAAATGCAGACGGAAGGTTCCAAATATGCTCAACTAGATCATCGGTTAGTTGGTCGTGCACCGTCCTCTAGTCTAAATGTTGAATTAGTGCAATAATACGCTCGTCTTCTGAATCGGAATCGTAACAAGTAAATACGATGCCATGAAAGAAAAATAATTGATAGTTATGAGAGAAAATTGTATGATTTAATTGATAAAAATGAAAAAAAAAATAAAGGGAAATGGTGTGTTAAAAGTGTAGAATGTATGGATTTATATAGATAAAAATATATATAATTTAAAAAAAATTCAAAAAAACACAAAAATAGTCGTTTGCCAACGGCTTTATTTTTCAGCCAATCCGCAACTGACACTTGTCCCTGACGCTACCTCACTCCTCCGTGAAAAATTTGACTAACGCACCTCTCGCGTCACCGGTAACGCCCCACTAGGGGTGTCAGGAGGCGTCACCCAATGCCAGCATGTCTGACGGGACCCCTCTGACGCCGCGTTAAAATTGGTCTAAGCTTCAATGCATTATGATCTCAGAACATAGGTTATATTTCGAATAAATACAGCTTCCAAGAGAAGCTTCCTACTCTTTATTGCTACATAATACTGTATCAATTTTGATTTAGATAAACATCATCATTAGTTTTACTTTTTCCCCAATCACTCATTTTTTTTTGTAGGAAAATATTCAATCAAGTACCATTTTAAATGATTATGTTAGTGCTACTTTGACATTTCAGATTAAATTAGAATGCGGTATTAAATCAAGATTGTCTTCCGAATTAGAAGGTAATATCGTAAACTCTGATTCATTATACAAAGTGTTCAACAAAGAAATTTTCATCAAAATCAACTTATCTTTTCCGATTTTCTTATTAGGTGGCGTTTTAATTTTGAAACTTAGTTAGGGTTTTCTCACTAATTCAATTTACATCAATTCTGTTTAAAATTAAGGTTCTATATTGTCAGTTTATTGTCGTTATTCAGTTTAATTAAACTATATTGATTGCAGTTAGGGTTTTATGTGCGGTATTAACTCCGAATTTCTTTTATAATTTAAAGTGTTTTTCATAGCTCGGAAGGCGAGATCTTACTGCAAGAGTTTATTCTTTATCCTCGAATAATATTTGACTTTATGATATTTATTTTTTATGTTAGTTTCACAAGTTCATTAGTTTATGTGAGAAGTTGGTTGTGATTCTATAGTTTCATAATTTCCCTTCTTTGCTATTCAGGTACTTGATTTTTTGATATCTAGGTACTTGAATTTTTGTTGATATACATTTATTCAACATGAATCCTGTTGTTTTGTAACACCGTACTTTTTTTTTAAATCACAGCGGAAGTATTTAAATCATATACTAGTAACATTTACATATTACAATACAACTGGTGTTACTTTTCAAAACAGTTATACATAGTTATATTAAACATCAGAGTTCTTCAGTGTGTCAAACATAACCCAAGCACGGCTATCCTCTCCTGTCCCTAGCATGTAAAACAATACAACCTGCAGGGGAGAAAATGTGGGGGATTAGCACAACGCTAAGTGAATGAGATATCCCAACAGATATTACTATCAAGTACCAAGCCTAGCTTTTAGGTATCATGCATCTGGTCATGGTCATGTGGACATAGCGTTGCACAGCTATCATATAATATAACATTACACATCTGTAACATACAGAGCTAGGCAGTAGTTCAACTAACAAAGCAGTAATAGCATCAACAAGCTATTCACTAAGGGCACTAAGTGTAGTGACCCGAACTTTTCCATGTTTATATATATTAATTGAGATTGATATTTACATGATTAAATGTTTCCAACATGTTAAGCAATCAAACTTGTTAAGACTTGATTAATTAAAATATGTTTCATATAGACAATTGACCACCCAAGTTGACCGGTGATTCACGAACGTTAAAACTTGTAAAAACTATATGATGACATATATATGGATATATATATATAGTTAACATGATACTATGATAAGTAAACATATCATTAAGTATATTAACAATGAACTACATATGTAAAAACAAGAATACTAACTTAATGATTTTTAAACGAGACATATATGTAACGATTATCGTTGTAAAGACATTTAATGTATATATATCATATTAAGAGATATTCATACATGATAATATCATGATAATATAATAATTTAAAATCTCATTTGATATTATAAACATTGGGTTAACAACAGTTAACAAGATCGTTAACCTAAAGGTTTCAAAACAACACTTACATGTAACGACTAACGATGACTTAACGACTCAGTTAAAATGTATATACATGTAGTGTTTTAATATGTATTTATACACTTTTGAAAGACTTCAATACACTTATCAAAATACTTCTACTTAACAAAAATGCTTACAATTACATCCTCGTTCAGTTTCATCAACAATTCTACTCGTATGCACCCGTATTCGTACTCGTACAATACACAGCTTTTAGATGTATGTACTATTGGTATATACACTCCAATGATCAGCTCTTAGCAGCCCATGTGAGTTACCTAACACATGTGAGAACCATCATTTGGCAACTAGCATGAAATATCTCATAAAATTACAAAAATATGAGTAATCATTCATGACTTATTTACATGAAAACAAAATTACATATCCTTTATATCTAATCCATACACCAACGACCAAAAACACCTACAAACACTTTCATTCTTCAATTTTCTTCATCTAATTGATCTCTCTTAAGTTCTATCTTCAAGTTCTAAGTGTTCTTCATATATTCTACATGTTCTAGTTACATAAAATCAAGAATACTTTCAAGTTTGCTAGCTCACTTCCAATCTTGTAAGGTGATCATCCAACCTCAAGAAATCTTTGTTTCTTACAGTAGGTTATCATTCTAATACAAGGTAATAATCATATTCAAACTTTGGTTCAATTTCTATAACTATAACAATCTTATTTCAAGTGATGATCTTACTTGAACTTGTTTTCGTGTCATGATTCTGCTTCAAGAACTTCGAGCCATCCAAGGATCCGTTGAAGCTAGATCCATTTTTCTATTTTCCAGTAGGTTTATCCAAGGAACTTAAGGTAGTAATGATGTTCATAACATCATTCGATTCATATATATAAAGCTATCTTATTCGAAGGTTTAAACTTGTAATCACTAGAACATAGTTTAGTTAATTATAAACTTGTTCGCAAAAAAAAGTTAATCCTTCTAACTTGACTTTTAAAATCAACTAAACACATGTTCTATATCTATATGATATGCTAACTTAATGATTTAAAACCTGGAAACACGAAAAATACCGTAAAACCGGATTTACGTCGTCGTAGTAACACCGCGGGCTGTTTTGGGTTAGTTAATTAAAAACTATGATAAACTTTGATTTAAAAGTTGTTATTCTGAGAAAATGATTTTTATTATGAACATGAAACTATATCCAAAAATTATGGTTAAACTCAAAGTGGAAGTATGTTTTCTAAAATGGTCATCTAGACGTCGTTCTTTCGACTGAAATGACTACCTTTACAAAAATGACTTGTAACTTATTTTTCAGACTATAAACCTATACATTTTCTGTTTATATTCATAAAATAGAGTTCAATATAAAATCATAGCAATTTGATTCACTCAAAACGGATTTAAAATGAAGAAGTTATGGGTAAAACAAGATTGGATAATTTTTCTCATTTTAGCTACGTGAAAATTGGTAACAAATCTATTCCAACCATAACTTAATCAACTTGTATTGTATATTATGTAATCTTGAGATACCATAAACACGTATACAATGTTTCGACCTATCATATCGACACATCTATATATATTTCGGAACAACCATAGACACTCTATATGTGAATGTTGGAGTTAGCTATACAGGGTTGAGGTTGATTCCAAAATATATATAGTTTGAGTTGTGATCAATACTGAGATACGTATACACTGGGTCGTGGATTGATTCAAGATAATATTTATCGATTTATTTCTGTACATCTAACTGTGGACAACTAGTTGTAGGTTACTAACGAGGATAGCTGACTTAATAAACTTAAAACATCAAAATATATTAAAAGTGTTGTAAATATATTTTGAACATACTTTGATATATATGTATATATTGTTATAGGTTCGTGAATCAACCAGTGTCCAAGTCTTACTTCCCGACGAAGTAAAAATCTGTGAAAGTGAGTTACAGTCCCACTTTTAAAATCTAATATTTTTGGGATGAGAATACATGCAGGTTTTATAAATGATTTACAAAATAGACACAAGTACGTGAAACTACATTCTATGGTTGAATATCGAAATCGAATATGCCCCTTTTTATTAAGTCTGGTAATCTAAGAATTAGGGAACAGACACCCTAATTGACGCGAATCCTAAAGATAGATCTATTGGGCCTAACAAACCCCATCCAGAGTACTGGATACTTTAGTACTTCGAAATTTATATCATATCCGAAGGGTGTCCCGGAATGATGGGGATATTCTTATATATGCATCTTGTTAATGTCGGTTACCAGATGTTCACCATATGAATGATTTTTATCTCTATGTATGGGATGTGTATTGAAATATGAAATCTTGTGGTCTATTGTTACGATTTGATATATATAGGTTAAACCTATAACTCACCAACATTTTTGTTGACGTTTAAAGCATGTTTATTCTCAGGTGAATACTAAGAGCTTCCGCTGTTGCATACTAAAATAAGGACAAGATTTGGAGTCCATGTTTGTATGATATTGTGTAAAAACTACATTCAAGAAACTGATTTCGATGTAACATATTTGTATTGTAAACCATTATGTAATGGTCGTGTGTAAACAGGATATTTTAGATTATCATTATTTGATAATCTACGTAAAGCTTTTTAAACCTTTATTTACGAAATAAAAGTTATGGTTTGTTTTAAAAATGAATGCAGTCTTTGAAAAACGTCTCATATAGAGGTCAAAACCTCGCAACGAAATCAATTAATATGGAACGTTTTTAATCAATAAGAACGGGACATTTCACTAAGGGCACTACACCAACATAGCCTTACATAGCTATACAATAAGGATATCAATAGCTCTACACAACTATTCACTCTCATAGCACTATCGGCTATACATAGCACTAACGGCTATAAATACAAGAGCATCGTTGACCCTGCCAGGTCTACAACTACTAGCTGATCAAGCTAGAGCTGTACCGATAGCTCTGGTTATTGTCACACAGTATACCTCTCCTGACGTTTATCTACGTCGATTGCAATATACTGCCATTACAATAACCAATGAGCCCAACCCTTCTATACACGGTTGACCTCTTCTGTCCCTTCTATACACAGACAGTTCTCCCATGTGCACATAAACCACCTACAACCTCATGGTAGGTAACATCACTAATAAACACAGGGTACCCTAATCAGGCATGCTATAGATTCAATCTAATCAGGCAACCTGATAACAGCAGTATCACCTACTACTTATAATTAAAACAGTAATCAACATGCATACATAGATTATCATAATCTTTAATAGCATAATAGCAGGTAGTAACTACACTTGTTACTAAATAACAAATATTCATAAGGATAGTCCCACTCACCGATTACCAGCAAGAACTCAGTGGTCTAATGTTACCGAGTCTTCTCCGTTCCTTTATCACCTGAGAACTTCATATACTGAGTTAGTATACTTTTCCACTCAATGATAATCATCAATTCATACTATAAACCACATCATATAACTCTACATTCATTATTTGACAAGGCTACATAAGTGTCCATGCGAAAACAGCCCTTATACGCGTGTAAAACGAAGCATAAAGCTATCGTGTCTTTTTGACCCAAAATAAAGTCTGATTTATTACTTTAAAACCTTACCATTGGAAATTACTCTTCATTACGTTTCCAACGATATTTGATTCAACAAAAACGGAGTTACGATTTGAAAGTTACGACCAAAACAAGTTTTCCAAAAAGCTGACAGACTGCAACCGCCCGGTTGCACCTGCAACCGCCCGGTTGCACCTAAAATGGTCCGGATACACCCTGTAACCGTACGGATGCATCCTGCAACCGTACGGGAGCTGTTCATCAGCACCAGGTCGCTGTTTTCGTCATTTTGAGCCCCAAATCTCGTTTTTGCACTATTTTGTACAAATCACTTAGAGAACATACATAACTCATATATAAACGTTTACTAACATCAATTGGACACAAACAACACATTTAGATCAAGATTTGATCAAACACCCATTTGATATGAAACTTTGATAAAATCCAAATTAAACACAGATTAAAGCACGAATTTAACATGTTAAATATCTTGTAATGATCACGAAATCACTGATAACAAATAACCGAAATCGATTTAACACAAAAACAAGATTCAAATATTAGGGTTTGTGAGGATTTGAGAGCTTTTGTGTATGTGTTCTGAGTTTCCAAAAATGGAATTAAAGAAGGAGCAGGGGTTTTAACTCAACAAGGGTTTCTTCATTTTGAAGAATCCTATTCCGTGATACACACGGGTATTTACCAGTTATCTGAAATACAAAACACCTCATTAAGTGGTCCAAACGAGGTCCAATTTAAATAAACAAACCTGTTCCATGACCCTTGTCACGAACTGATCTCAACTATATAATTAAATAATTATAAACACATAATTGTTAAAATAACATATAATATTAACACACAGGGTAAAATGGTCATTTCCTGCTAGGCCCAGTCTGAGGGTGTTACAAATCTACCCCCCTTAAAGAAGATTCCGTCCTCGGAATCTGGTCAATCACGATCACAAAAGTCACAGGTTCATCACAACCTCTAATTTCAAACTTAAGTTTGCATCCAAACGATAATACCCTTTGTACTCTAGCTCACGTACTCAGTTGACTTACCCTCTACAAGCTTTAAATCAACAAATTCTATAGATTCAAATACCAAAATCACCAGTTAATCCCCACTTTTTGTCATTCGAAACCATCACTATTCCCGACAAAATGCAAAGGATAGCTAATTATCATGACAAACCACCGTCCAAACAATGAAATTTTGCTCCGTAAGTCATTCAACTAACCATTACCATACACAATTCCCGAGTTTAACTCATTAATCAAGATCCCATTCCTGACACTGTAACACTCAATATCATCCAATCCACCAGATCGTTATCAGGTTTAACTCTTTATACAATTAAATTCCCTCAATTTCCAAGCAATGGCAACTAGATTTCATTCATTTCACTTAAATTCTATACTTAATGTTCATAAAATACGCCTATGGTTGATCAAAATCGTCCAAGTTAATCATTTCATGCTCAACAATTCATTGTCCAACAGTCAATCCACATTCCATGCATAATTCGAGTCATCTAAATTTCCTTCAGCTTCCCAGAATTTCTGTATGACTTACCCCAATATACTTCTGTTGGCCAGACACAAGTATATTATTCTAAATCATACCTTCATTCTGAGTCACTTGATAAGGAAAATCCTAAATGATTTCCACATTGACCAAGGCAAACAATTTCCTGTTAAGCATCGGTAATAGGGAAATTTATTATATCACTAGTCAGCAAGTCTCATCAGTCATATGTCATCAACCATAAAAAGATTCATATATGGTTATATAACTAAACCTGATCAAGTCATCATTTACAACATATCACAGTAGTCCAAATTCAGTTTACAAAAATCACACTATTGGTAACCCAATAACAATCTAGGTATTCTCAGTTCAATTCCCGCAAGTTATAACCGTCAAACGAAGATGTCATACAACTATCCAAGCATAAGAATTTATCAAGCCATATCATTTTATCTTAATGATTCACTGGTCACAATTCCCAAACATTGTCTAACACTCGAATTTATCTTCCAGTCATAACACATACCCGGTATCAATCCCCACTCATGTCAAGGGTTTCCCTATCTTCTAAAAGACAACCCAGGGAACACTTCCCACACTTACTTTCTAAGGGTCACCACAAACTCAAGCGAGTCCAAGGAAGGAAAATAATTCCTTAAGGCTTCACTACAAATTTCACGCAACTAATCTAATCAAGTATAGCAATACAGTAGGGCTAGCATTATATATAACATGCAATTCACATACGCATAACAACCACATACAGGGTTTGAGTCCATTATTACTAAACAATGGAAATACTACTCTATTCCAATTTTTATGATGCCACTATAAGTGTCCCATCAGTTCAAAGAAAGGAAACACAATTCACATATGCCCTATGCAATCTTATCATATCATGGATGTCACTATAATAAGTCAAATATAATAGACAAGTTTCATACGATAACTAACCAGTCACAAAAAGCATGTCAAATCTATATCATGCATCACATTTGACAATTCTCAGAGAGCATGTCAGTCTACAGTCCAAAGAGTCATGAAAACTAATCAAAGGGATCAAGATCACAGTAATATCAATAGCAGCTCTAAACACAGCTGATGTAACTAGAGCCATCACATCAATTCTATTTAAAAAACTCAAACACCGAATCAACATGCAACATTATCATATTACAGAAGTTAAAGGCATGTGAGTGATAATAGCTTAGTATTTTACATAACACACAACTCGAAATAAATCGTATTTTGATCAAGGATCAAGGCTATTATAAGATACTACCCAATCCCAATCCTTACAGATCACTACGTGTGTCTAGTCAATCAAAGGAAAAAAGTACATTTCATATAAACCCTGCACACTTTAGATAAATCATGCATGCCAATATATACTAATACAAGCTATATACATAACAATTAAGTCATATGTATCACACTTGACAAGTATCAACGAAAGCAAGGCAATCATCAGAAACGTGGCAAACAATCGAAGGGAATAAGATCCCAATAATATCTTTAACAACTCTAAACACAGTTGTTATAACTGGAGCTGTTGCATCACCAGCTACCTCTTCCTCATTAGGAAGACGCAATTATATCTCCACAATCACAGTCAGTCAGAGCAGACTAGAAACACATCATGTATTTGCCAACAATCAACAATACCAGTGTTGTAAATCTCCCGAGATCTCCCCCGAGATCTCGTTTTTAGAAGGCAAGCGAGACGAGATGTTCATCTCCCGAGATTTCTCGGTCAACGGGGTCAAACTTAATCAAAGCCACGATTTCTCGGATTTTCTTGTCAATTTGTAAGAATTTCTTGTAAAATTCATAATTTCTAAGATTTTCTCGCTCATTTTTCGGATATTTTTGTAAAATATCGTAAAAATGTATATAAATATACATATATTTATGTTTTTATGTATATTTATATTAAAAAAAACTATAAAGTCAACGTAAGTTAACGTCCGAGATCTCCCTGAGATTATTCCGAGATGCTGAGATCTCCCTAAAAAAGTCCAAATGAGATCTCCCCGAGATCCAAATTCTCCAACCTTGAACAATACTATAATAAATAAAAAATTAATTAAGAACATACCTTTTAGATTCAAGAGGATATCCTCCTCTTCTGCCCTGTCACTGAACCTGGTGATCCCCTTGTCGAACCCCCGATTGATCCTGACCTTACCCCAGAATATAGCTTTCTCGCGTATGGACATTGATCAGATCAATGACCTTCACTCTGACAATACCAACACACATTATCTTTATACGAATAAGACTGAACATCGTGTCCTATCAAACCACAACGGTAACATCGACAGGTTCTTTCAGAACACTGTCCAACATGAGTTGCTCTACAATGAACACAGCACGTTTCTGATTTTGACTTAGATACACCCTGAGTCTGTTTTCTTTTCATCTTATTCCAAAAAGTTTTCTTTGACTTGGAACTAGATTGACTCATTGTTTGACTTTGTTGCTGAACACTTACATTTTCCTTTCTATGATTAATTGTAGCCTTAATATCATCCTCAGTCATTTTTGCCATAACAAAAGCTTGAGACAAAGTAGTGGCAACTCTTGCCATGGTTCTGTACTCCGGCAACAACATCTCCACAAAATGATCAATTTTAGATTGTTCTTCAGGAACCCATTGATGCACAAACCTTAGTTTATCAGTATACTGTTCAATTTCATCGTCTACAGACATCTGCTCGGTCATCTTTAACTCCAAAAACTCTCTCCTTAACTTTCCAATCTCATACAGGGTACAATACTGTTCACACACCTTTTCATAAAACTGCTCCCAAGTGATTTGACCAAATTGTTCCTTTGTTACATGGGTAACGACAGAATCCCACCATACCATAGCTTTATCTTTCACTAACCGACAAGCGAAAGTGACTATGAGTTCTGGTTCACATTGACATGCTTCAAATGTCCGATCCACTTCTCTCAACCAATTTAAAGTGACATTCGGATTAGAACTGCCCGAATACATAGGAGGATTACAATTTAAGAACTGTTTATAGGTACACTTCTTCTTGGTTTCAATTATGGTTTGCTGAAACATATGATATGGATACATCATTTGGTCGGAATGTGAATAATTGAACTGAGGTGAAATTTGGAATTGTGGTTATGGTCGCTGTTGTTGTAGTGCGTCTCTAACAGGCACAGACGCATTTTGTGGTATCGAAAAACCTGGCGGTGCTGATGAATTAGTTATGGTTGGAGCAATAGTGGTATCAACTGGTTGTGAATGTTGTTGCTCTAATTCCTTTATTCTATTCCTCATTTCTTTCAACTGACTATGTAACTGAAAATTAGACTTTCGCAAGTCATCTTCTGCACTATGCTCCTCTGAGGATGCTCTCACTATTCTGGGGATCAAGGGGGTATCGACATCTCGAGTTTGATCATCCATACCTGTCTTATCACATCTCACAAAATCTTAGTGGATAATCGGTTAGTACCTAGCAACTAACACGTATTACACCTACAATCACTTTTCCCTTTCCCCACTTGTATGTTTAACACAAATTCAATCAAGATTTGGGAACATGATACTCATCACAATGTACATGCTGTCAAACCTATGCTCTGATACCAACTTGTAACTGTTGGGATTCAACAAGTGCATGTATCTTAAAACCATTTAAGAATTAAATTAAAGCGGAAGCATGTAATTACCAATTTTAGACTTGTTATACTTTAACCATTTAAGGTTAAATCCCAAGTTGGATTAAGTTATGAAATATGCTTACAATTTAAAAGGATGTTTAGAGATTATACCTTCTCCAAGTTAAGAGGTTAATAAGTGATGATGAAGATGATGAACAAGTGTGTAAAACCCAAGCTTTTGTGCTCCAACACCACCCTTAATTTAGTTAGGATTTAAGACTCTTAATCACCTTAAAACCAAGCTTGAAATCCTCTCCTTTTGCACCCAAGAAATTTGGACAGCAGCTATGTTAAGAGATGATGATGAATGAAGCCTCAAAACTATGAAACCTCAAGTTGTTATACCCCAAACTTATCACCAACACCCTAGCCTTTAGTCGGGATTTAATGACACTTGATTTTAGCTTGCAAAAACTAAGTTTAGAACTCCCTATTGAGTCCCAAAGCTCACGGCCAAAAATAGCTGCAGTAGGTTTTTTTTGTGCAGTTTTTTTTTTGTGTTATTTTGATGTGTATCTTTGCATGTGTGAGTGTAGAACACTATATCTTGGTGTTGGTTAAGCATGGGTAGCAACTAATAAACAATTGCATGCTTATTGTAAATCCCATGCCACTCACATTATCATGTTATAATATAGTTTTTATAAAATTGATTTTATAAAATCAGTTTTTATAAAACATGATTTTATAAAACACATTTTATAAACTTGTATTTGTTATGTATATTTTTATAAAAACCAATTTTATAAAATGTAACATAACGTAATTAATTATTTAACCTATAAATAATTAAATCCATATAGTATAAATTATTCCATAATTTATATATATACGTACACATCAAGTAATATTTCAGAAAACCATTTTTCTCAAAGTTCAAGTGTCGCGTATTTAGTCAATGATCCAATCGTTAAGATTAAATACGTATAAGGTGTTGGTAAGTTTGTTATTGGGTATGACCCGACTTGGATCATAACACATTGGCCACATTAATTTAATATGTCTCTCGGGCATATGAAATACCTTCAATCTCCCACTTGCACGAGAAACATAAGAAATTAATGCAAGTGATGGATACCACCTAACGACCGTCCATCACCCCCAATATGTTATGACTTTGTGCCATTAAATAACATCATCCCTTTCGAGTTCCCATCTCGAATATGAATAGGTGAATCTTTTCATTATTTCCTTTCGTCCTAGATGTCATGTTAATCCAAGAGACACAGAGTGATCACTCTCTTCTAGATTTAACTTTATCAGGCCTTAAACATCTGACTCTCAACAAATAAGAGGGACAAATTCTATCTTGACTAATACGTCCTAAGTATATACCTTGCATTATACCTGAGCTCTTCCTTATGAACTACCATATTTCAGAATAGCGAAGGAAAGAATCAAGGCACAATACTTGGTAAATATCTGAACCCAATATGTATCTCAGGTCAGAGGATACAATGATATTCGCCTTTACTCAAGATTACATGTGATCAACCACAAAGGCTCCATTAAGTAAATCTTGAGGGCGGGTCTTCCAATATTTGTATCCCACAAATATCTATGAACCTTGGTAGAAACCTTGCCCCACATTCATCCCGTGAATGTATACCAATCCAAGTTCATAATAGTCTAAACCTCACACTTGTTCCCACAAATGTGATTGACTACGAAATTTAGAATAATTTCTTATTCATGGATAAAATATGCAGAATAGGAACTTGACTCAAAATAAATTAATACCATAATTATATTAATGAGTTTGAACAATTTCGTTCCGTTACAATACTTAAAACAGATCATGACCAATCAGTAGAATATCGAAGCCCTAATGCACAAACATGTCCTGCATGTTTTGCTCCATGTAAGAGCTTCGTGAGAGGATCCTCTATATTAAGATCTGTGTGAACTTTGCGAATACATATATTTCCCTTTTCAACTTCATCCCTTATGTAGTTGAATCTCCGCTCAATGTGACGGGTCTTTTGGTGAGCACGAGGTTCCTTGATTTGAGCAATCGCACCCTCGTTGTCACAAAAGATCTCAAGAGGGTCCTGAATGGAAGGGACTACTCCTAAGTCGTCGATGAATTTCTTCATCCATGCAGCTTCCTGAGCTGCCAATGAGGCGGCATTGTACTCCGACTCTGTAGTGGATAATGCAACAACATCCTGTTTTGAACTCTTCCAGGAGACCGCACCTCCATTTAACGTGAAGACATAACCGGACTGTGATCGAGAATCATCTCTATCAGTTTGGAAATTCGCGTCCATGTAACCTTTTACAGCGAGTTCCTCCTCACCAGACCCATATATTAGAAACATATCGTTAGTCCTCCTAAGGTATTTTAATATACTTTTGACAGCAATCCAATGACTGTTTCCTGGGTTATTCTGGTATCTATTTGTCAGGTTAAGAGTGCATGACACATCCGGTCTAGTGCTTATCATTGCGTACATGATTGACCCAATAGCAGATGCGTATGGGACTTTCTTCATTCTCTCTTGTTCATCTTTCGTGGTAGGGCACTGAGATGAACTGAGAAGTGTTCCTCTTTGAATAGGTACCAAACCTTTCTTAGAGTACTCCATCTTGAACCTTTTCAAGATCTTTTCAATGTATGCACTTTGATTCAAATCTATCAGTTTCTTGGATCTATCCCTGTAGATCCCAATCCCCAAAATGTATTGTGCTTCTCCAAGATCCTTAATGGAGAACATCTACTTAGCCAAGTCTTAACTCCTTGCATTACCGGAATATCATTTCCAAATAACAATATATCATCCACATATAGTACAAGGAACATGATAGTGCTCCCACTAGCTTTCTTGTATACACAAGCTTCATCACCATTTTTAATGAAGACAAATTTCTTGGCCTCCTCATTAAAACGATGATTCCACATTCTAGATGCTTGTTTCAATCCGTAGATTGACTTCTTTAACTTGCATACCTTTTTAGGATATTTCGGATCAACAAAACCTTCAGGCTGAACCATATAGACATCTTCCTCAAGATGTCCATTTAGGAAAGCTGTCTTGACATCCATTTGCCATATTTCATAATCATAATGAGCAGCAATGGCAAGTAATATCCTAATAGACTTTAGTATTTCCACAGGCGAAAAAGTTTTATCATAGTCAACCCCTTGAGTTTGAGTGAAACCTTTTGCTACAAGTCTAGCTTTATATGTATCCAAGTTTCCATGTATATCGATTTTCATTTTGAAAAGCCATTTACAATCAACTAGCCTTGACCCAGCAGGTTGTGCAACAAGTTCCCAAACTTGGTTGTCATACATGGATTGCATCTCAACGTTCATGGCTTCCTGCCATTTATCTTTATCAATTCTTGATAAAGCATCTTGGTAGTTTGTTGGTTCATCCAAATCAACCACATAGCAACTGTCCATGAGAAACCCATATCTCTCAGGAGAATTACTAGTCCTACCAGATCTACGAACGTCTTGTATACTTTGATCATCCTTTTGATCATTCTAAATATTTTCATGTTGAGTGATAGTGTTAACCAATTGTGCATCATCTATTTGATCTTGAACCTATTTAAGATCTATCTTCCTTTCACTATTACCATCCATTAGGAACTTAGTTTCAAGGAATTCAGCCTTCTGAGCAACAAATACATTCTGCTCGGATGGATCATAATATCTCATATCATCCTTGGGATATCCTATGAAGATACACTTCGTCGATCGAGCATTCAAATTATTAGGGACGTAACGCTTAGGATAAGCTTCACATCCTCATACCTTTAAGTATGAAAGAGATGGAGGTTTTCCAAACCATATCTCATGAGGAGTTCGTTCCACTTTCTTGGTTGGGGCCATATTTAAAATACGAGCCGCGAAGCATAGACAATAACCCCAAAATGATAGAGGAAACGAGCTTCTAGCCATCATTGATCGAACCATATCCATTAGGGTTCGGTTCCTCCTTTCGGAAACTCCATTAAGTTGGGGTGTTCCAGGAGGAGTGAGTTGCGAGATAATCCCACAACTTTTAAGATGATCTTGGAAAGCATCGCTTAGGTATTCACCTCCTCTATCGGTACGAAGTACCTTGATTGTCTTATTAAGTTGATTTTGTACTTCATTTTGATATTCCTTGAATGCTTCAAAAGTTTCGTCCTTGTGTCTTAACAAATAGACATATCCGAAACGACTGAAGTCATCAATGAAAGTGACGAAGTATCTTTCACCTTTTCTAGTCATGGGCTTAAAGGGTCCACATACATCCGAATGTATTAATCCCAAAAAGTCCTTAGCCCTTTCACAGGTCCCTTTGAAAGGTGCTTTAGTCATTTTGCCTTGTAAACAAGATTCACATACATCAAACGAGTCTAGTTCATTTGATTTCAAAAGTCCATTCTTTTGAAGTGTATGCATTCGATTCTTGTTTATGTGACCAAGGCGACAATGCCATAAGTAGGAATCACTCAAATCCCTTTTGAGTTTCTTGGTGTTTGCATGGAACATTGAGCTATTGTATGATGTGTCATCATGAACCAATTCATAAATACCATTCGAAGGCGAAGCCTTGAAATAGAACACATTATTTAAAGAAACATGGATATCATTATTAATGAAATTAAGATTAAAACCACATTGTTTCAAACGAGATACAGAAATAATGTTTCGAGATAAATCGGGTGCATACAAAACATTTTTCAAAATAAGCTCCAAACCACTTGGAAGCTTCAAAATAAAGTCTCCTTGAGCTACTACTTGCACCTTAGCTCCATTTTCCATGAAGAGATTTGATGTTCCCGCTTCTTGTCTACTTCTTTTGAACCCCTGCATAGAATTGCAATTGTGAGTTCCACATCCTGTGTCTAATACCGATGTATTAGAAGAAGTAATACTAAGCTCAATGTATACCATATATACATTACCTGAGGTTTGTCCTGCATCCCTCTTTTCTTTTAACTCCTTAAGGTAGACCGGGCAGTTGCGTTTCCAGTGACCCATTTCACCGCAACCAAAGCACGAATCTTCCTTGGGTTTAGCTTTACTGGCAACCTTTTGCTTCTTGTTATTGTTGGTTGGGGTAACCATCTTCCCCTTTCCCTTGCCCTTGCCTTGGTAGGCGGGTCCTTTCCTCTTAGCCGTCTTTGGCTTAGAAGTGTTAATGTTTTTGGACCCGCCTTCATTGATCATAAACATGGGTGAAGCCCTTTTACCCATGCTCGCTTCGGCCGTCTTAAGCATGGCATGTAATTCGCCAATACTCTTATCCCATCCATTCATGTTGTAATTCATTACAAATGTGTCAAACCTCTTTGACAACGAATTAAGGATAAGGTCTGTGGCTAATTCATTAGACACGTTGCAGTTTAGACAGTTTGCTCGATCAATTAGGCTTTTCATCTTAAGGACATAAGATGAAACGGATTGGGAGTCGTCCATCCGACATGCATGAAGCGCTCGACACGAGCTTGTTGAAGGAACATCTCCTTCAATTGTGTGATCATGTCATATGCACTATGATGCTCGAAATCCTTTTGGAGTTCTGGTATCATAGTCCCAAGCATGAGGCAAGAAACTTGCACTGAATCGGTGCAATATTTCTCCCAATAAGACATGCCTTCCGTATCATCCTCGTCCGGTTGATCGGGAATGGGGTCTTCCAACACATACGCCCTATCCTCTAGTTTGAGGACAATTCTTAGATTGCGAAACCAATCCATGAAGTTCGTATGGTTGAGTTTTTCCTTTTCGAGGATTGACCTCAATGATAGGTTGTTAAAGTTGATTGGTGCGTTTGGAATGTTGTTGTTATTGGTGGCCATCTACAAAATTTAACAAAGTTGTTTAAGTATCAATTTTAATTTAACAATCAATACCCTTTAAATCCAATTGATATTTATTAAATTTTAGAATCCAACGGTAAACCAAATTTCGGTTAGGTGACCTTTATCTCGTCATTTGATTTAGCTAGGTAGTCATTATAAGACAACTGCAATCCTTTTGCAACTTCTAAGTTATGGGATCATGCAATCCTTTTGCATGGCATATTTATCCCATCAACGCCTATTTGTTCCTCATGCTTCGGTGACCCTAAGTTCATGATTTCCAAATCAAGTCGTCCTACTTGTATAGACAAGTAAACTTAACATACAAGTGGTTAGGTGACCTTTATCCCACAAGTGTGCGAAATTTACCTTAATCATATTAGTTTGCTCATAACAGTTAGGTGACCTTTATCCCATTATAAGTTCCCTAATACGTCTAAGTGTCATACAATAGGATGGCGTTAAACTTGTTAACCTAGTGTGTAAAGGGTTTTAAGTTTTCTATAATTCTAGTTTGAGAAAACATTTATACCATGCACCAACATGCATTTAGTATATGGTTCATTTGAAATCTATTTTCCATGTTATGTAATAAAGCCAATTTCATTACATTGATATAAACCATTTTATATTTGTTTTAATAACCAATTATTATAAACCTTTTAGCCATTTTTAATTTAACCATTTAAATTGTCATTTTGCATGTCGTTAATAACGTCTAATTTGACCAATTAAATTTTTAATATGATTGTTGTTAACTTGTGTGATTAATTTGTAGCAACCAAACATACAATCCATAATCAAACAAACAACCATGCATGCAAAACAATATGTTCATAATCAAGCCAATTTGGTAGACAATTGTTTAGCCGAAAATAAATGTCACCGGTTAAGGGGTTATAACACAAAGTAGGAGATTTCATAATCTCCCACTTAATCTTGCATCCTTCCTTGTATTCTTCATTGTCACCTTCTTGTATCTTCATTTTTACAAAATATATCCTAATACATTTTTCTCTAAAAAATGAAAATACAACCTAATCTATTTTACATGCCAAATATAAAATAAATTACATGACTAAATGAATAATATTACAAACCAATTGAATAAATATTATTACAAACCAAATGAATAATAAATAATCAACCAAACATGCAACCATTCTAACACTAGGTCAAGGCTTGATTGTGAACAACAACAAACAACAAATATGACCGATTTGCAAGTTCCAAGCCCTTTTGGAACTCCTTAGAAATTGGCCAACCCATTAAACCCATCCAAACCCATTTGTTTTTGTAATCTACATTCATGCATGTTCATAGATTGCAAATATAGTGGGTTTAAACAAACATCTTGAAGCATATTTCAACAACTTCGGCTCTAGATACCATTGTTGGGATTTAACAAGTGCATGTATCTTAAAACCATTTAAGAATTAAATTAAAGCGGAAGCATGTAATTACCAATTTTAGACTTGTTATACTTTAACCATTTAAGGTTAAATCCCAAGTAGGATCAAGTTATGAAATATGCTTACAATTTAAAAGGATGTTTAGAGATTATACCTTCTCCAAGTTAGGAGATTAATAAGTGATGATGAAGATGATAAACAAGTGTGTAAAACCCAAGCTTTTGTGCTCCAACACCACCCTTAATTTAGTTAGGATTTAAGACTCTTAATCACCTTAGAACCAAGCTTGAAACCCTCTCCTTTTGAACCCAAGAAATTTGGACAGCAGCTATGTTAAGAGATGATAATGAATGAAGCCCCAAAACTATGAAACCTCAAGTTGTTATACGCCAAACTTATCACCAACACCCTAGCCTTTAGTCAGGATTTAATGACACTTGATTTTTGGTTGTAAAAACTAAGTTTAGAACTCCCTATTGAGTCCCAAGCCTCACGGCCAAAAACAGCTGCAGTAGGTTTTTTTTGTGCAGTTTTTTTGTGTTATTTTGATGTGTCTCTTTGCATGTGTGAGTGTAGAACACTATATCTAGGTGTTGGTTAAGTATGGGTAGCAACTAATAAACAATTGCATGCTTATTGTAACTCCCATGCCACTCACATTATCATGTTATAATATAGTTTTTATAAAATTGATTTTATAAAATCAGTTTTTATAAAACATGATTTTATAAAACACATTTTATAAACTTGTATTTGTTATGTATATTTTTATAAAAACCAATTTTATAAAATGTAACATAACTTAATTAATTATTTAACCTATAAATAATTAAATCCATATAGTATAAATTATTCCATAATTTATATATATACGTACACATCAAGTAGTATTTCAGAAAACCATTTTTCTCAAAGTTCAAGTGTCGCGTATTTAGTCAATCATCCAATCGTTAAGATTAAATACGTATAAGGTGTTGGTAAGTTTGTTATTGGGTATGACCCGACTTGGATCATAACACATTGGCCACATTAATTTAATATGTCTCTCGGGCATATGAAATACCTTCAGTAACACCGTATTTTTTTTAAAAAAAATCACAGCGAAAGTATTTAAATCATATAACATTTACATATTACAATACAACTGGTGTTACTTTTCAAAACAGTTATACATAGTTATATTAAACATCAGAGTTCTTTAGTGTGTCAAACATAACCCAAGCACGGCTATCTTCTCCCGTCCCTAGCATGTAAAACAATACAACCTGCAGGGGAGAAAATGTGGGGGATTAGCACAGCGCTAAGTGAATGAGATATCCCAACAGATATTACTATCAAGTACCAAGCCTAGCTTTTAGGGATCATGCATCTGGTCATGATCATGTGGACATAGCGTTACACAGCTATCATATAATATAACATTACACATCTGTAACATACAGAGGTAGGCAGTAGTTCAACTAACAAAGCAGTAATAGCATCAACAAGCTATTCACTAAGGACACCAAAGGCACTACACCAACATATCCTTACATAGCTATACAATAAGGGTATCAATAGCTCTACACAGCTACTCACTAAGTATCAATTGTGATGACCCGGGAAATTCCGACCAAATTTAAACTTGATCTTTATTTCCGACACGATAAGCAAAGTCTGTAAAGTTGAATCTCAAAATTTTTGAACTGTTTCATATATTCAATTGCTCTTTGACTGCTCTCGTCAATTCACGAGCAACTTAAATAGATACGTATATATAAATATATATGTGTGTGTATATATATATATATATAATTTATATACATAATTGTTTATATGAATATTGTAATAATAATTTATAAATATTATATATAACTTTATAGTATATCTTTTTATGAAAACAATTATGTATTAGAATTAATTTGTTATATTAATACTATCATTACTACTTTCATTATTTTTAGTAATAATAAGATTTATATTAGTATTATTCATATTCATATTATTATTATTTGTAATATATAGAAATAAATATAATATAATATATAAATATCTTTAAAAAGAAAAAGGGGAGTTGATATCATATTCAAATGGTATGAAATTCTGTTTTCCCGTGATTTAGTGTCGACATACAAGAATCCAAATCAAAGACTGCTTTCTATCGTATACAGTGTAATTGTGTTAATTATTAACAAGGTTAATGATTCTTCTTTTTCTTTCCTCACAATCATAATCTCAAATATATATACATGTACATGTGTGCTGCGAGTTTGAAAAAAATATCAATATGAAACTCATCTTCACCACCTTGTTCCTTCTCTTTTCTACTTCCTTCTTATTCTCTTGATTGAATAACCACAACCGAGAATCATCACCCTACAAACACGTAACCAAACACAGTCACTTTCTTCGTGTTCGTCCGAATCATCGAAACCAATATGGGTTGCAACTTTTGACTCCTACAACATCATCACAAACCCGAACATCTTGTTTAACCCACAACACAATCAAATACCACCATCTTCCTTGTAGTTCTCAACATCAACAAATTCATTACCACCACCCTACATCATCACCATGGTTGCAAACCTCATCACCTACAATGAAACCCACAACCCACCATCAAACATTCTCATCGAAAACCTGCAACAAACCTTCAATCACTGCTACAACAGCTGCTGTGTATGATTTCTGTTTTCCTTCGTGAACCCTCAAACCAACAATGATCATGGATTACAGATTGTTTTTTTGCCTGTTAAGATTGTAAAACCTACATAAACCGTCACCTTCACCACCCATTTCTTATTTAAACCGAAAGAAATAAAGAGAACGGGAAAGAGGGCCGATTGTTTTTCTTTGTTAGTGGCCCTTTCCTTTTCATGGTAGGCCATCTATTTCTGTTTTCTAATTTTATTTTCGAATATCATCAAAATAACAATATGGGATAAAGTGTTGTGAGGCAATTTCATATATGGCAGACAATTAGGAATGGCAAGTGGGACTTGTGATTATTAAAGTAGACTACCATGGTTACTTTTTTGGGCCACAACAGCGAGCTAGTATACTAGTCGTGAACTTTTAGTTTATTTTTTTTTTGTCGAGTGTGGTGATAACAATAATGTGGAAGGGAGTTACAGCGAAGATGATGTAGATATGATTATGGTTACGATGTTAATGTTAGATGATGATTGGTATATAAGGATGATGATAAAGAGGTGGTGTTAGATGTAATGATGAACGTAAACGGAGACGGGTACAATGAGATGATGATGAAATGATCATGAAGGAATGGTGATCGTGATTTTTTTGTGTGGATGATGATACATGACGATGTTGTAAGATGGATGATGATGATGATAGAGAGTGTAATGAAAATATACAGTCAGATATAATAAATAATTAAATGATCTAGTTATCACAAGAAAGTCAAAATGGTTCAGCTGGTTTGGGTGTTTGATGGTGAACGTGAGATCTCGGGTTCGAGCTTGGGCAGTGACGTTTTATTTTTAGAAGCGTATTTCTTCAAAGGTTGTATTCTAAAATCATATTATTATTATTATTATTATTATTATTATTATTATTATTATTATTATTATTATTATTATTATTATTATTATTATTATTATTATTATGTTTATTATTATTACTAGTGACATGAGTATAATTACTAATAATATCATCTTTATTATTATTATTAATACAAACATAAATATTTGTAGTGTATTATTAAACTTATTATTTTTATCATTAGTTGTAAAATGGTTAGTTTTATATAAAAATACATTACAATAATATTAAAATTTACATATCACTATACTGTTATTATTAAAATAATAATTACTAAACTATATATATATATATATATATATATATATATATATATATATATATATATATATATATATATATATATATATATGTATATATATATATATATATATATGTATATATATATATATATATATATGTATATATATATATATATATATATATATATATATGTAAGTATAAATATGTATAAATATATATATAAAACGTATCAATTAATACGTAAATATATATTGTTATCATATATAAACCTTAATATATATTTTTGTAACATACTATAAAGAATGATAAATATTAGTTATATTATATATATAGATTAAATATATTAAATTGATCTAAATAACAAATGATATAACAAATATATTATTAATAATTTATATAAACTTGCTCGATCACGATTACAGATTTTAATAAATATACTTGATATACGTTCGTGAATCCGAGGCCAACCCTACACTTGATAAATGACGTCATATGTATTTTTACTACAAAATACAGTATAGTGAGTTTCATTTGCTCCCTTTTTACTCTATACATTTTTGGGCTGAGAATACATGCAAATGCTTTATTAACTGTTTTACAATATTTATATGCGTGAGTTTATTTGCTCCCTTTTACTCTTTACATTTTTGGGCTGAGAATACATGCAAATGCTTTATTAACTATTTTACAATATTTATATGCGTGAATTTCATTTGCTCCCTTTTTAAATGCTTTTGCAATATATATATTTTTGGGACTGAGAATACATGCGCTGCTTTTATAACTGTTTTACGAAATAGAAACAAGTAATCGAAACTACATTCTATGGTTGGATTATCTAATTGAATATGCCCTTTTATTAAGTCTGGTAATCTAAGAATTAGGGAACAGACACCCTAATTGACGCGAACTCTAAAGATAGATCTATCGGGCCCAACAAGCCCCATCCAAAGTACCGGATGCTTTAGTACTTCGAAATTTATATCATGTCCGAAGGAGGATCCCGGAATGATGGGGATATTCTTATATACATATTGTGAATGTCGGTTACCAGGTGTTCAATCCAAATGAATGATATTTTTGTCTCTATGTATGGGACGTGTGTTTATGAGAACTGGAAATATGAAATCTTGTGGTCAATTAAAATTATGAAATGATTGTTTATGTTAAACTAATGAACTCACCAACCTTTTGGTTGACACTTTAAAGCATGTTTATTCTCAGGTATGAAAGAAATCTTCCGCTGTGCATTAGCTCATATTAGAAACATTACTTGGAGTCATTCATGGCATATTTCAAAAGACGTTGCATTCGAATCGTTGAGTTCATCAAGATTATTATTAAGTCAATTATAGTTAGATGTATTATGAAATGGTATGCATGCCGTCAACTTTCGATGTAATGAAAGATTGTCTTTTCAAAAACGAATGCAATGTTTGTAAATGTATCATATAGAGGTCAAGTACTTCGCGATGAAATCAACTGTTGTGAATCGTTTATAATCGATATGGACTTCGTCCGGATGGATTAGGACGGGTCTTCACAGTTGGTATCAGAGCGGTGGTCTTAGCGAACCAGGTCTGCATTAGTGTGTCTAACTGATAAGTCGTTAGGATGCATTAGTGAGTCTGGACTTCGACCGTGTCTGCATGTCAAAAGTTTTGCTTATCATTCGTGTCGAAAATCATCTACTTATTATCCTTAGGAAATTACCTGCTTATCATTCCTAGTCTAGACACATATTACTGCATTGATTGCATGAATAGTATATAGATAAATGCATATCTTAGCGTATCTGACAATTCATATCTTAGCGTATCTGTTACTGTAGACCTTGCCTGATATCTCTCTTAAATTTCTCCTTAATTTAAGGGATCCTGGTACTATATATATCTATGCAATTTATGCATTGAGAATACCATCCAACCATCAATTGCTGTCACTAAATTCTTTGTACTAAAAACCTTTCCTGAGATCGCGTAAGATGGCCTCTACGAATCGACCAAATTCCTCTGACTCCGAAGACAGCGTGACAGGAGCACACCAACCAATCAACTACAGTGATTACTGGAGAAAATGGGGGTGGGTTCGTGACATACTCACCCTATGGAGAAGGGAAGAAGGTACTCCATATCATGAATCGAATATACCACCTAACCTTGGAGTACTCGACCCGCTCACCGGCGAACCTGTTCGCAACACCGTTTATACCCTTTTTGCTAGAATGTTTCATCTTGAGACTACCATTAACGGAACTACAGAAGATATCCAATCACTACCTCACACTGATAACCAACCAGGATTAGTAGAAGAAGTTAAAGAACTCTGAGCTCGAATGTTAACTTTAGAGAACACGGTACACAGTTTGCAAGCACCAGCAGTATCACCAACACCAGTCACATCACCAACCTTAGCACCAACAGCATTAGTACCACCAACAACAACATCTTCATCACCAGCTTCGACAACTCATTCTGTACCTTGAGTGTAATCGTCGTTCTATATGACGTTCTTCATCATTTATCTTCGTTCGACATGATGATTATGTAAATTCTAATGTTTTAGAGATTATATATTCTTGTTCAAACGGTAAATCAAATGAATTTAATAACATATTGACTCATTAAATCCATGATTACATCTGAAGAAAATATATATGTATATATATTTTCATAAAGATTGTAATTAAAAATTCTTGCGTACAAACTGTAAATGGTGAAAATATTTTAACGGGTAGGTAATACCCGAGGAATATTTAGATCTCACATTAATAAGTTACACTGTACATTTTTTTAAGCTAATTCAACGGTCATTTATTATCCTACTTACATCCACCGATATACGAATCTGATTCACCACAGAATAACCATATCCATCCAATTTCATATTTGAATTTTGATTTATCAAAAATCAAGTGGCATAATGAAGGAAACATTTGACAAAATAAAATTTGTTAGAAACAAACAAATTAACTATGAGAAATTTTGTTAAGAATTCATGCTAACTGTTCCGAGCTAATTGTTCCCAGCTAACTAATTACACTTTATTTATCGCAATTTAATTATCGCAATTTACATTCTCGCAATTTTATTTATCGTCATTTAATTTCTGTTATTTACTTTACGCATTTTATTTATCGTCATTTAATTTCTGTTATTTATTTTTACGCACTTTAAATATCGGGACACGTATACAAGGTTTTGACATATCATATTGACGCATCTATATATATTATTTGGAATCACCATAGACACTCTATATGCAGTAATGATCGAGTTCTCTATACAGGGTTGAGGTTGATTCTACAATAATATATATAGTTTGAGTTGTGATCGAGTCTGAGACGTATACGGGTCACGATACGTATTAATTCGAATATTATATATATAATTATATATGAATTATTGAATTGCCAACTGTGGACTATCAACTGAAGACTATCAACATTGAACAATTAAAATGAATTAAAATATTGATTATAACATATGAAACTAAACAATTCTTCAAGTTGCCACTTGATTTCATCTTAAACCTCATTTGTATCTTGACGATTCCAATCTGCGTTCAAACATTACATAATTCTTGAAAACACCTCAATCGATAGGATGAACCAACCGCACTTCATCTACGGAAGAAAAGATTGATGCATATAGTTATGCACTTGAAAAAAAAAACTCTCGAAAACTGAGTAAACGTTTAACACATAACTGTGCTAATTTCTTTTGTGTTATTATTACCCAAAATAACTTTACGATCCTTTTTCAAAGTAGCAAATTTTGTCACAGCTTCAGTAAATCAACTTCGACTTTTAGTTCGAAACAACCTTATTATCACCTTGACTAATATGTATGTTCTTTTATTGTTACCGGGAACCTTTTATATTCCACCATATTACCGTCAGCGTTTAATCATCTAAAAAACACAATTTTCTTGAAATCATCTCAGATCGATAACTAATGATTCAGATAGTGTAGCAGTAAATGTAGAAGAATCGACAATCAGTACTTTGAAAACTCACAGCATATCTACATCAACAGTTATATGTATAACATTTATCTTTTAGAATAATGATCTTCCATTCTGAAATTTTGAAAAGCACCCAGTCTGCGAACTAATACTCTGAATTGTGAAAAGTTGAATGAAGCAAAAAAAAAAATTAATAAATAAATAAATATGTAAACGACCTTAATCATCGGAAGTTTGATGATAAAGAATAGAACGTTGGAAAAGCTCAGAAGAGTTGGAACTGGAAAACAGATTGAGCTAACCATGAAGGAGACCAAGGACAAATACAAAGACCATACCCTATATTCAAAGAATCCAGGTAATTATGGATCTGTTGAAATCTTTAGAGAATATCTTGCTCCGAAGTCATGTTAAAATCTTGCGGAAAAATTTTTCCTTATCAACCATCGAACTTAGAAATTCCAAAATATCATCATCAATATCTTTGATATTTCTGAGGATATTTTCATAAATATTCTCGTCCGAAATTATATACCTCCTCGTGCTTCCTGTGTATCGTTATATTGGAAACATTCAATAGAAAATTTAGCACCAAAAAGCAGATTATACGAAACTAGGAAGAAAGCCGTGGACAAATCATAAAGAATAAGTTTGACTTCAAAGAATCCAAATGTTTTAATGTCTGCTAAAGTCTTTAGCGAATATTTTGCTCCTTACTCTAAACCCTTACGGATAAATCTTCTTCATCATCCATTGATATTAGAAATTCCAAGATATCATCGTAGCTTTCATTATAAATATCCTCCATATTTCTGAAGATATTTTCATAACTATTCTTATATGAAATTATTAATCTCTTCCTGATATCAGTGTTACATCATATAGAAACTGTTAGTTTCTATATTCTGTAAACTTTCAAGCTTAAAAATATGAATGTTATTGAAGTAATGTTGGGAACTGATGCATGAGTTAGTATAATATAATGACACTTGATCAACGTGTTTATATTACCGTAAGTCATGCTGAGTTTTTAAATGGAACATGATGATTCACAGATTATAACGTCATCATGTGACATGTTACGTAACTCTTTCATTCTGATTAACTTCTGAACATATCAAGAAAATATATTCTTGATAGTTCTATTCTCAGTGACTCTGGTAATTTGACAAATCAAATCGTGTTATTACGTTCTTTCTTGTTTAGAACATTATATTCATTCGAAACTCCATACTTACGAATTCTGGACCATTACAAGAGGTGTCCAATCGTAAAAAGAAGAAACGAAGGGACAAAGCTCCAAAAGAAATAGAAATTGGAGTATAAATCGCAGCAAAGAGGAAGGAGTATTAACTGTGGATGACAATGATTATAGAAAACAGATATAGGGACATTGAAATATAAGGAAAGATATAAAGCCCGATAACAACACCTAAATTACAAACCGTGTATATCAATGTTTATCGCAACATAAAGACACGGGAGAATTATAAGTACTATAACCCCAAGGGCAAAGTAGAAGTAGGCAGATTCCTCTGGTGGAAGTTGGAAAAGAAGAATAATTGTTGCGATAATAAGGATGAGGACAAGGATCAGAACCGGATTAAGCATTATTATAATCTTTTGGATATATGAACTGAGAAAGAAGGCATAGTATTGGTGGAAACTAATGGAACGGAAAAGGTAAATTTATAAGGGAAATATCAGACGAAGAAATCGAGGCAGATCACCGTATTTAATTATAGAGATCTTAATCTCCTTATTCGCCGAAGAACCAAATCTTTTAGATTTTGAAGATCTTCTTCAAATCCCTTAAATTCCGGAATTCAACCAAAACAACATCAAAAGTTAAGACGCACCTTATTTTCTGAATTCAATCATGACTAGTCAAAAGTTATGATTGAAATTTGTCCTTCTCATTTCACTCTTTCGTAATAGCTTCACTCGTACTCTTCGAGTAATTGAATTATCCTATCTATATTACTCAATGGTAATAAAACTCTATTTATCAGCTTATATGAGTCATGGAAACATTTTTATTATTAGCCATGACCACCTCACTCAAATTTCGGGACGAAATTTCTTTAACGGGTAGGTATTGTGATGACCCGGGAAATTCCGACCAAATTTAAACTTGATCTTTATTTTCGACACGATAAGCAAAGTCTGTAAAGTTGAATCTCAAAATTTTTGAACTGTTTCATATATTCAATTGATCTTTGACTGCTCTCGTTAATTCACGAGCAACTTAAATAGATACGTATATATAAATATATGTGTGTGTGTATATATATATATATATATACATAATTATTTATATGAGAATTGTAATAATAATTTATAAATATTATATATAAATTTATAGTATATCTTTTTATGAAAACAATTATGTATTAGAATTAATTTGTTATATTAATACTATCATTACTACTTTCATTATTTTTATTAATAATAAGATTTATATTAGTATTATTCATATTCATATTATTATTATTTGTAATATATAGAAATAAATATAATATAATATATAAATATCTTTAAAAAGAAAAAGGGGAGTTGATATCATATTCAAATGGTATGAAATTCTGTTTTCCCGTGATTTAGTGTCGGCATACAAGAATCCAAATTAAAGACTGCTTTCTATCGTATACAGTGTAATTGTGTTAATTATTAACAAGGTTAATGATTCTTCTTTTTCTTTCCTCACAATCATAATCTCAAATATATATACATGTACATGTGTGCTGCGAGTTTGAAAAAAATATCAATATGAAACTCATCTTCACCACCTTGTTCCTTCTCCTTTCTACTTCCTTCTTATTCTCTTGATTGAATAACCACAACCGAGAATCATCACCCTACAAACACGTAACCAAACACAGTCACTTTCTTCGTGTTCGTCTGAATCATCGAAACCAATATGGGTTGCTACTTTTGACTCCTACAACATCATCACAAACCCGAACATCTTGTTTAACCCACAACACAATCAAATACCACCATCTTCCTTGTAGTTCTCAACATCAACAAATTCATTACCACCACCCTACATCATCACCATGGTTGCAAACCTCATCACCTACAATGAAACCCACAACCCACCATCAAACATTCTCATTGAAAACCTGCAACAAACCTTCAATCACTGCTACAACAGCTGCTGTGTATGATTTCTGTTTTCCTTCGTGAACCCTCAAACCAACAATGATCATGGATTACAGATTATTTTCTTGCCTGTTAAGATTGTAAAACCTACATAAACCGTCACCTTCACCACCCATTTCTTATTTAAACCGAAAGAAATAAAGAGAACGGGAAAGAGGGCCGATTGTTTTTCTTTGTTAGTGGCCCTTTCCTTTTCATGGTAGGCCATCTATTTCTGTTTTCTAATTTTATTTTCGAATATCATCACAATAACAATATGGGACAAAGTGTTGTGAGGCAATTTCATATATGGCAGACAATTAGGAATGGCAAGTGGGACTTGTGATTATTAAAGTAGACTACCATGGTTACTTTTTTGGGCCACAACAGCGAGCTAGTATACTAGTCGTGAACTTTTAGTTTATTTTTTTTTTTGTCGAGTGTGGTGATAACAATAATGTGGAAGGAAGTTACAGCGAAGATGATGTAGATATGATTATGGTTACGATGTTAATGTTAGATGATGATTAGTATATAAGGATGATGATAAAGAGGTGGTGTTAGATGTAATGATGAACGTAAATGGAGACGGGTACAATGAGATGATGATGAAATGATCATGAAGGAATGGTGATCGTGATTTTTTTTGTGTGGATGATGATACATGACGATGTTGTAAGATGGATGATGATGATGATAGAGAGTGTAATGAAAATATACAGTCAGATATAATAAATAATTAAATGATCTAGTTATCACAAGAAATTCAAAATGGTTCAGCTGGTTTGGGTGTTTGATGGTGAACGTGAGATCTCGGGTTCGAGCTCGGGCAGTGACGTTTTATTTTTAGAAGCGTATTTCTTCAAAGGTTGTATTCTAAAATCATATTATTATTATTATTATTATTATTATTATTATTATTATTATTATTATTATTATTATTATTATTATTATTATGTTTATTATTATTACTAGTGACATGAGTATAATTACTAATAATATCATCTTTATTATTATTAATACAAACATAAATATTTGTAGTGTATTATTAAACTTATTATTTTTATCATTAGTTGTAAAATGGTTAGTTTTATATAAAAATACATTACAATAATATTAAAATTTACATATCACTATACTGTTATTATTAAAATAATAATTACTAAACTATATATATATATATATATATATATATATATATATATATATATATATATATATATATATATATATATATATATATATATATATGTATAAATATATATGTATAAATATATATATGTATATATATGTATATATGTATATATATGTATAAATATGTATAAATATATATGTATAAATATATATATGTATATATATGTATATATACATATGTATAAATATGTATATAAGTATATATATGTATATATGTATATATATGTATAAATATGTATAAATATATATGTATAAATATATATATGTATATATGTATATATATATATATATATGTATAAATATATATGTATAAATATATATATATGTATATATATATATGTATATATGTATATATATGTATAAATATGTATAAATATATATATATAACGTATCAATTAATACGTAAATATATATTGTTATCATATATAAACCTTAATATATATTTTTGTAACATACTATAAAGAATGATAAATATTAGTTATATTATATATATAGACTAAATATATTAAATTGATCTAAATAACAAATGATATAACAAATATATTATTAATAATTTATATAAACTTGCTCGATCACGATCACAGATTTTAATAAATATACTTGATATAGGTTCGTGAATCCGAGGCCAACCCTACACTTGATAAATGACGTCATATGTATTTTTACTACAAAATACAGTATAGTGAGTTTCATTTGCTCCCTTTTTACTCTATACATTTTTAGGCTGAGAATACATGCAAATGCTTTATTAACTGTTTTACAATATTTATATGCGTGAGTTTATTTGCTCTCTTTTACTCTTTATATTTTTGGGCTGAGAATACATGCAAATGCTTTATTAACTGTTTTACAATATTTATATGCGTGAGTTTCATTTGCTCCCTTTTTAAATGCTTTTGCAATATATATTTTTGGGACTGAGAATACATGCGCTGCTTTTATAACTGTTTTACGAAATAGACACAAGTAATCGAAACTACATTCTATGGTTGGATTATCTAATTGAATATGCCCTTTTTATTAAGTCTGGTAATCTAAGAATTAGGGAACAGACACCCTAATTGACGCGAACTCTAAAGATAGATCTATCGAGCCCAACAAGCCCCATCCAAAGTACCGGATGCTTTAGTACTTCGAAATTTATATCATGTCCGAAGGAGGATCCCGGAATGATGGGGATATTCTTATATACATATTGTGAATGTCGGTTACCAGGTGTTCAATCCAAATGAATGATATTTTTATCTCTATGTATGGGACGTGTGTTTATGAGAACTGGAAATATGAAATCTTGTGGTCTATTAAAATTATGAAATGATTGTTTATGTTAAATTAATGAACTCACCAACCATTTGGTTGACACTTTAAAGCATGTTTATTCTCAGGTACGAAAGAAATCTTCCGCTGTGCATTAGCTCATATTAGAAACATTACTTGGAGTCATTCATGGCATATTTCAAAAGACGTTGCATTCGAATCGTTGAGTTCATCAAGATTATTATTAAGTCAATTATAGTTAGATGTATTATGAAATGGTATGCATGTCGTCAACTTTCGATGTAATGAAAGATTGTCTTTTCAAAAACGAATGCAATGTTTGTAAATGTATCATATAGAGGTCAAGTACCTCGCGATGAAATCAACTGTTGTGAATCGTTTATAATCAATATGGACTTCGTCCGGATGGATTAGGACGGGTCTTCACATCAATAGCTCTACACAGCTATTCACTCTTATAGCACTATCGTCTATATATTGCACTAACGGCTATAAATACAAGAGGATCGTTGACCCTGCCAGGTCTACAACTACTAGCTGATCAAGCTAGAGCTGTACCTATAGCCCTGGTTATTGTCACACAGTATACCTCTCCTGATGTTTACCTACGTCGATTGCAATATGTTGCCATTACAATAACCAATGAGCCCAACCTTCTATACACGGTTGACCTCTTCTGTCCCTTCTATACACGGACAGTTCTCCCATGTGCACATAAACCACCTACAACCTCATGGTAGGTAACATCACTAATAAACACAGGGTACCCTAATCAGGCATGCAATAGATTCAATCTAATCAGGCAACCTGATAACAGCAGTATCACCTACTACTTATAATTAAAACAGTAATCAACATGCATATATAGATTATCATAATCTTTAATAGCATAACAGTGGGTAGTAACTACACTTGTTATTAAATACCAATATCCATAAGGATAGTCCCACTCACCGATTACCAGCAAGAACTCAGTGGTCTAATGTTACTGAGTCTTCTCCGTTCCTTTATCACTTGAGAACATCATATACTGAGTTAGTATACTTTTCCACTCAATTATAATCATCAATTCATACTATAAACCACATCATATAACTCTACATTCATTATTTGACAAGGCTACATAAGTGTGTCCATGCGAAAACAGCCCTTATACGCGTGTAAAACGAAGCACACAAGCTATCGTGTCTTTTTGACCCAAAATAAAGTCTGATTTATTACTTTAAAACCATACCATTGGAAAGTATACTTCATTACGTTTCAAACGATATTTGATTCATCAAAAACGGAGTTACGGTTTAAAAGTTACGGCAAAAACAAGTATTTTCAAAAAGCTGACAGACTGCAACTGTGCGGATACACCCTGTAACCGTTTGGATGCATCCTGCAACCGTACGGGAGCTGTTCAACAGCACCAGGTCGCTGTTTTCGTCATTTTAAGCCCCAAATCTCGTTTTTGCACTATTTTGACACTACAAATCACTTAGAGAACATACATAACTCATATACAAACGTTTACTAACATCAACTGGACACAAACAACAATTTTAGATCAAGATTTGATCAAAAACTCATTTGATATGAAACTTTGATAAAACCCAAATTAAACACAGATTAAAGCACGAATTTGACATGTTAAATACCTTGTAATGATCACGAAATCACTATAACAAATAACCCAAATCGATTTAACACAAAAACAAGATTCAAAGATTAGGGTTTGTGAGGATTTGAGAGCTTTTGTGTATGTGTTCCGAGTTTCCAAAAATGGAATTAAAGAAGAAGCAGGGGTTTTAACTCGACAAGGGTTTCTTCATTTTGAAGAATCCTATTCCGTGTTACACACGGGTATTTACCAGTTATCTTAAATACGAAACACCTCATTAAGTGGTCCAAACGAGGTCCAATTTAAATAAACAAACCTGTTCCATGACCCTTGTCACGAACTGATCTCAACTATATAATTAAATAATTATAAACACATAATTGTTAAAATAACATATAATATTAACACACACAGGGTAAAATGGGCATTTCCTGCTAGGCCCAGTCTGATGGTGTTGCATGTTTCACCTTTGATGATTGATTTTAATAAGAGTCTTTTTTTTTAGCTATTTTTCAGAGTAATATATATTCGATAAAACTGAATTTGATGCTACTTTTGCAATTGTGATTGTTTGATATAAGTGCATATTCAATAAAAAAATTGTACTTTTTATATCTTAATTGTAATTATTCAACAATTTGATCTATAGTGCAGTTTTTTACACAACTAAAATTTCAAAATCGTAGCCTTCCTCATGCACACATACGTCTATTTTTGATATCGAAATCTACATATAAGTTTTCAACGGCTCATTGTGTTAGTAAATCACCAAGTCAGCCATAGCGTAGCTACCATGATCGTCAATAACCTTTTCTTCTCGCCATAGCACCAATAGCGTAGCTACCATATTTTCATTTTGTTTGTTATGGTTAAGTAATTTGAGACTATTGTTTTTTATTGAAATTTCTTATTAGGTTCTTAAGGATGTTGTTTCGAATAGTTGCAAAAACATTGATGTTTTCAATTCTCGTTAATTTGGTGTATTTGAACAAGGTTCCTCTATCACAGTTTTCATATAACCTTAATGATCAAATTGCAACTTCGGGTAACTACAACCCACAAGAGGCGGTTTCACTAATGATCTTACTTCAACCTATACTGCTAAGGTAAATGCTATGAATCGAACATGAGATATATTGTGCGTATTAGAGAAGGATTTTTACACGCAACTTCCACATAACTAGATATACTGCGCATGTCTTTTATCACAACCCGTTAATTCACGGATCACTAAACTAGGTATTATAAAATGCCGTTGTCTAATCGTTTTTACAGTGATGGTCCTAAACATAACGTCGGTTAATTTGTTTAGTTAATCAATTAACTCACATTAAGTTTTAGACCATCGCTATGTATGTTTATAACCACATGGACTACCATTATAATTATAAAAAGAAAAGGACTACATGAATAATTTTGAGTAAACCACGGAGACTAATGGTATGATTAACTCTATTATATAATTTATGTAGTATGCAATTCATACTTCTGTATACGACTACGGGCAGCTTGAAAAGTTAGTTGTCGACTCGATATTAATAATTCGTAAAGCAAGTCGAAAACTCGAACTCGAAAAAAAGACCCAAAAATTGTTTATACGTTGGATGCTCGAAAAGTGAAATTTGTTTACTTTGTGGATATACCTATATAAAATCGGTATTCTAGACCCATCTTATTTTAACCACGTAGGCTTGCCTGAGTGGCCACCGAGTTGCCTAATGATGCACACTACACGGGTCTGATTCCTAGCTATGCCAAATCGTTCAAAAAGAGAGTGTGACCAGAGAAAGCGAATAATGGATAAATTTAATAATAATAATAAATAAATAATAATAATATTTATAATTTATAACAATAACAACAACAGCAGCAGCAGCAAAGTGAGATCTCATCTTGAACACACCTACTCTTCTTCTCCAGCTGCTTAATCCGCCGTCATCACCTTTATTTTCATCCGAGTTCCTTCCGTACACCTTGTAGATCTTGCTGATGCCATTTTCGATCACCGACATCTCGCTGGTAGTTCGCTTTTCAAGCTTTCTTTTGAAATAAGTTCAATCACCTACGTCCTCTTATGGCGAACTGAGGTATATTCTGCTTCTCCGGTATGAGATCCGCTTACAGGCGACGATTCCATGTGGGGATGTTTAATCTCGATCTTCCGTTTTCATTCCATTGAGGTCGGTATCGACCTGTGTTTCTTTGTCTAATATACCTGATTGAGGTTCCATTCTCCTGAACGTGTGTAGGCGGCGAGTTCTAGTAGGAGCTCTATAATCGTTTAGGTCAGATTTTGTTTTGGTGGTTGTAGGCTTAGATCCGCATGTTTGGTGGTTGTTGTGTGATTAGGGATGGTATCGGGTCGGGTTTGGGTCGGGTTTAGTTAATCCCAGACCCGAACCCGATTAAGAAACCCCGCCCAAACCCGGCCCGAAACCCGTCGGGTCCCATATACTTACATACTATCGGGTTTTGGGTTTCTCCACGGGTAAACGGGTATACCCGATTAGTCATTGTGTATCTATTTTTCAATAATCTACCAAATCAAAATATCAAAAAAATACTTAACTACTTCATTTTTAAAGTATTATAAAATATCACATACAATAAGTTAATTGAAAAGTTTCTAAAATACTCGAATACACAAAATATATAAAATATCACATCTCGAAAACTTGTTGTATTTGATTTTATTGAATAAAATTATACTCATTTTCAAAACAAATAAGAAAAATCTTTCATACATTAACAATATAATACTAAAACTAAAATTTTACATAAAAATTGTTATTAAAATTCCTCAGGCCGGGTATACGAGTATGCGGGTCGGGTATACGGGTCGGGTAAACGGATTTGTATCTAAAACCATACCCGAACCCAAACCCGAGATTTTTTTTATAACCATCCCAATACCCGGCCCATGACCCGACGGACTCGGGTCAGACCCTGCCCAATTATAACGGGTTTCGGGTTTACCCATCGGGTACGGGTCATTTTTCCATCCCTATGTGTGATTTGTGCTGAAAGCTGTGGATTCCGGCTGTTCGTTGGCACCCAACGGCTACCTTGGGCCGTTGGTAACTATTGGTCGTTGGCGGTTCGAGGTGGCTGCTTGTGACTACACTTTGTGGTAGGTGGCGACTGCTTCTTGTGCTATTGGTGGTTGCCTGGCAGTCACTAATAGTTGCCGACGGTAGTTGGTGGTAGCGATTGGTAACCGGAAGCCGACGGTGGTATAGGTGGTTAGTTTCTGATGGCTGCTATTGTCGCGGCTGGTGTTTGCTGGTGACTTCTGGTTTTGCCGGCGGGTACCGGCGGATGTTGGTTGTTGTTTTGACTGTTCGAATCAACGGGTTTGTAAATGTTCTCAGAATATTGGCGGGGATGACTGGTTCCTTTATGGTGGAATTCTGGGTTTTGTTCTGTTAGATGTTGCTCGTCTGGTTCGTTAATTTCTTTTAACCGTTGCTGAGTCTATTCAGGTGGGATCGGTGCCGTTGCCGGCGTTGTTGACATGGTTGACATCGAAAAATGAATGTTTATTGGGGTTTCTCTCGGGGTCGTATTGTCTGCATGAATGGTGATTGGTACTTACTCTATGGACCTTTTGGGTTCTTCGGATACGAGAGTTTTTCTTGGTTTGTAGGCCTCAGTTAGGTGTTCTCAGATTGCCCGGTGAACGTTTTAGTTGTGCGGTTCTCGAGGAGTGACAGACTTGGGATTGGATACGCGATCAGGTTTATTTGTTTATTTTAGGTTTTTGACTGGTGGTTGTTTCTTCTTTGTATTTTCATTTCACAATTTCAATTGTGCTAGCTCTGCTTTAAATTTGGTTGTCTAGGTAGTATAGGACGTACATAGCAAGTGTCAAGGTTGTAATCCCACTACGGATTTGTAGGATCTACAATGTTGTACCACCGGTTTTGTAGCACCTCATCCCACATTGGTTAGAGAAAGAACATATTAGTCCTTTATAAGTTTCAAGTTGTGGCTAATTAGTATCTCCCACCATGGTTTTTAGTTGAAACCCGAAGATACCCGGTTAGTCTACTGTTTTAGCTTGTAATGGGCGATTGTCTCTTGAGAAGTTGGTTAGAGTGTTGGGCTTCGTTGGCGTATTCTATGTGATGTGACATCGTAATACTGTCGAATGGATTTATTTTTTTTTAAATAGCAATGCACACATTCAATACGAATTTATTCATGGATATGTGCTCACGATAAATTTTCAACATTTTAGATTGAAAGGCTTCACGAATACTCTTAGACCATTCCCAGCGGCCCGCCCTCCACCTTGTCATGGGTAACTCCCTCCGAGGGCGCCGATGGCATTCCTGCCGCCCTCGGCCGCCCTCATGTTTCTCTCTCCATTTCGTGCTGCAAGTTTTCTTCCACAAGCATATCCCAGGACGAATTTTGTTGCTTTTTTGGACTGTTTAAACGAATTTTGTTGCTTTTTTGTTACCTCCGAATTTTTTTGTTAATTTTTGTTGCAGGTTTGAGAAAATATAAAATGAAGGAATGGAAGGTTGAAGATGAACATTTGGCATCTTTATATATATTTATATTAATATTATTCAATATTCAGTATATATAATATAATATATATAGTGGGTAGGTGAGGTAGGTGACTATTGAATGGTGTTTAAAACTAGACAAAAAAAAATACAGTTTTACATTTTACTCCGTAGAAATTTTCTAATTTTGATTAAAATTAATAATTTATAAAACTAATACAATTAATAAATATAAATATATAAATATATAAATATAATTAATAATAATAAAATAATAAATAATAATAATAAAAAAAAAAAATTGAGAAAGTATGTCATGGTTGGCAATGGTGTGTTATGGGAGTGTTATGGGAGGAAGTGGTGAGAAAGGAGGAGAGAGAAAGCTGATGTGGCGCTGAGAAAATGCCCATGACGGCGTCATGGTTGGGAGTGGTCTTATACTATAAGTGTTTTGGTGTTGTAGGGGATTAATTTAATCATATATAATCAAATAGAGGCAATCACATTGAATCCTCATAAAGCTCTATGAAAAACAGGAAACCGCTCCCCAAAACACTTCTAGAATGCACTATTAGAAACGTTGTGACGTTCTGAAGCCGTAAACAGCCCCTACAATACCCCATTACAAGTGATCTTAGTTCTTGGATGTGTGTTACATTAAACTTTTGAGTTTTATTGGATTTAATTAAATTAATTAATTTTCAATTCTTTTTGAACATACATTGTTATTTGATTTGAAGATATGTGTTGTGTTGATTTGCAAGAGTTATAAGATTAATAACCAATCAAAAGTTGACACTTAGCCTAACTTAACATATCTAGGATAACATAATAAGATCCACCTTCCATGTAACATGTGTTAAAAGACAATATTTGCATAGTACGTAGAATATACGTATTAAATTATTTTAGTACAAATGATTGCAGAAAAGGGTGAAGAAATGAGTACATGATTTTATTGAGAAGTCAAAATTGCAATAAATGAAGTGTAAACTTAAGAGGACGGATGGCAGGAGCAAGGAACCGGTTGTGGTTCGTAATTAATAAATACAGTTGAGAAAAATCAAAGTTGGTTTAGTGTTGATGGCTAACGTTTTGTTAAGTGCGAGTTGGCACATAGTAGCATTCAAGAGGTTTTTCATTGGAGAGTTGATCCCCTTTACCTTTCTCAATTGAGATGTGTAGTTGACTTCATATTTTAACTCGGTATCCCAACTTTGCGAACTGACTATTACTAGGGTGATCCTTTTTGCGGGTAGGATTCCAGATTTTTTTTGAAGTACACTTAAGTTTTGGATTCGCTTTGTGAGAAGGGTTACTTTCCCAAACAAATGTTCAACCCGCATAACATTCAAGGGTATTGATCCTGAGCTCAAGTTCGATTCGTTTAATGTCTAAATTGTTACTTCTGGACTCGGCTTGTTTGATATTATACAAGCATGAGATCGGCTCAATTTTAGCTCTTTTTATATATAATTATATTTATATATTTATATAATATAAATTTTTATTTTTTTTTTTGAAAAGCAAGCAAAAATTCTATATATATTAACAAATGTACAGGCGAAATACAGCAACTAAGTAGACCGAAATATACAAATAAGATGTGCCTACAGTTGCACGAGAATGATGAAGCCAACACTATACAAGTCTAAATATCACTTTAGATTAATTAACCAATCCCCGTTCGACTATTTGGAACGCCAACATAGAAGCTCGGATTTAGGATCCATTGGTGCCATTCTAGAGAAAGCTTCTTTCATCGCTTCGATATCCATCCAAAACTCAAGGATTGAGCTTCAGACAATATAAAAGCATGGTTCCACTCTATATTTCTAAACACTTTGGTGTTCCTCGACTTCCATAACGAATAGCAACAAGCCCACTTCACTGCTTCCCATATTTTTCCCCATGTTTTGTGAACGAGGTGAATACCGAATCTGCAACTAAAGGCTTAAAAGACAAAATGTTACTATCTGCGATATTCCACCATCTAAGGAAGCTCTTCCAAAACTCAAATACGTAGTAATATTAATAATTATCCTATATATATATATATATATATATATATATATATATATATATATATATATATATATATATATCTGATGATCTTAAAGAGTTACGATTGATACAAATCGTGCGACTTATTTGAACATAGATTTCGTTTTGATGAACGATAAAACAACAAATACCACAACCAATTGACCATAACCAACATATTTTATAGATATACCTAATTGACAAACATTGCAACCTAAACCCTAAACTAGCGGTAACATATAACCCGCATGAATTTAAAGACATCCACAAACAAACCTAGTCCTACAACATGAGACCTCCCATATTACACTATGGCAAACGAACTCCCCCAACCCGACGACCAACCAACTTGAAACGCCCGCCGGGAAGCCGAAAAACACCCTCCTCGAAATCGCAACAAGAAAACCAAACAGAACAACCAATAGCCTAAATCCTAAATGTATCCGGTAGCCAAAGGGTTACTTCATCCTTATATAATTAACATTATTGTATACGTAAGATTTTTTTTTTTTTTTTTTTTTTTTTTGCGAAAAAATGAGATAAAATAAATAAGAGGAATTCATCAAAAAGATGAACTAGCCCTTGTGAATTTACAAACGATGTCAAGAGGAATTAAAAACCTCCCAAATAAACAGAAGACTTCATCTTAAATACAACATGAAGATTACAAGCTTGAGCACCAAAACATGTCATTCAATCCTAAGCACTTCGGATTAAAATCCAAGGAGTCGATTGCCAAATGTACCATTGATGGTTTTGACATAAGCTGGAATTTGTCGCCCATATGAAGACTTTGGAGATAATTAACCAGACCAAATTTTTCCAACACTCAAATTCACTTCCAAATATTGCATTCCTTGTATTCCAAATACACCAAATTGTAGCCGGACCGATAAGTCGTCAGAATTTGAAATCATTTATTCCCATACCGGGAAACCATTCTTCCGACATTTGAGCCAATGAGCTCGGACACGCCCAGTTTAAATCCTACCATAGCTATAACTCCGACCAAATGAGGTGTGAATTGGAACAGAGAATAAGTAAGTGATCCACTGTTTCTTCACTAACCACACACAATATACGTTTATCATTTTGATATGGTGATAAAACATGCCTATATCGGAGAACATGTCTCACGGAAATACACCATATGAAAGATCCGTTTTTGCTCACGGGCATACTCGAGCCCAATATAAGAAGTTCCAACTCGTTTAATTCAAGCTCGAATCAAGCTTTAAAATGTATAACGTTTATAAAAAGTGGCAATTTTTTATGTTTGAACAAAGAATTCTAATTTAATTAGACAGCCCTGACGGGTAGTCCGAACTCTTCTCGAGTGAAACTACGTAGCTACAATAGTGCTTATATTATGTTCCTAAGATTCGAACTTGGATCCTCTAATCAAGTTCCTATCACTAGGTCACCCCATTGTGATTAGTTGACTTCAATTTTGTCTCATTTGTAGATTTTCGCATCCGCTTCATCCGCACGTACGCAACTTTTTCCTTGCAACCACACTAGGATTTCTACATAGTTCACCAAAATGGCAATAATATAATTAGAGATTTCGCGAAATTGGTGGCGCTTCTGGCCTCCAAAAAGTGTTGTGTTTTGTGAGAGTGATATGTACGTTTTAACCCTGAAATATATAATGCCGCTTAAAGTCTAAACTAAACTTATTGCAGGTTTAAAACTCATGAAAATTTGATTATACCATTTCCATGGCGTCTCACACCTTTTTTTCTTTTAACCTACTTATTGACCGTAGGTCAGTTCGAAAGCATTATTTACTTTTGGAGTGTTTCACTCTTAGTGGAGAAATATCTTCTCTTTATTTTTAGGATATGAGAAAGATTGTCTACATTTTACCTCCTCATATCTCAGTTATGTAGGATTAGGTTTTGTTATTGATGTGACTAATTTGAATTTTCCCAAGATCTTACACCTGTAGTAATAACTTGGTAACTATTATCCCCACTCCAAGTCATAAAGTGGACATCGTATAATATCGTTGTATATATGGGTGAAAATATGTAGGGGCAGGGGCACCTGCCCCCAATGAATTTTAATTTTTAAATGCAAAATTTTTTGATTTTTTCATTTAATCAAGATTGGATATTTTTTTCAAAAGTCTCCATATTTTTCCCGAAATCTTCATATTTTGCTCAAAAGTCTCCATATTTTGCTCAAAAGTCTCCATATTTTACTCCAAAAAAGTTGCTACGCTTTTAAAAAAATTTCGTCTCTGGTTAAAAAAATTTCGTATTCCGCCACTGATTGTATACGTTTGAAATTGCAATTAAGTTGGTGAAGTAAATAATTATGATTAAGGTAAATATTAAACTTGAGTGTAATAATTGTTGAATAATATCTTGGTTAATACAATATAAACTTGTAGTTTGGACCCTATTTGTTATGTTTTATTCTTGCAGGGTTATTTATGTCCATCCTATGAAGTTTGTTCTCATTTTGATTAAGTTGCAACTCCAGGGACTAGTTATGTAATTTATTTTGTTATACAGTCTTTTGTTAGGTTTAGGGTTTTATAGCTTTTTGCTAGCCGATTGTTTTCATTTGATCATCTATTAGGATTGTAAATCTCTGGAGTTGATTAGTGTGTGTTGTGAGTGTTGGAAGATTATCTGTTGATAATCATTCCTTGAGTGATTTTCGGTTTTGTATCTTTTGGGCTTTGCCCGGTACTTTTGATGTATTGTTCTTCTTTATGAAGCATGGTTGATTTGTGATTTCTTTTGTGTTGTTATTGATTATAAATTTAAATGGTATCAGAGCATGGCTACGATTGATTTTGGTTGTGTTGTTCATCTGATTCGATTGATTTTTAATGATTGGCGATTGAGGGGTTCTCTCGACCTTTTCTATTGGTGATTGAAGATTAGTTTATTCTGATAAATAAATGAGTGTTTATGGTTATTTGTTTCGTCGATTGTTGTAATTTGATGGGATCTTTCGCTCATCTGTTACTGAAACCCTAATTTGAAAAATTAGGGTTTGAATTTCTTCCTCTGCTATTTGTGATCTTCATCAATCAAGGCTTATTCCTTGATAGGGGAGTTCTTCGTATTTTCTCTCAAATTAGGGTTTGAATTTCTTCCGCTGCTATTTGTGATCTTCATCAATCAAGGCTTATTCCTTGATAGGGGAGTTCTTCGTATTTTCTCTTATTCTATTATTACTGTTATTTGTGTGCCATTTGTTTATTTTTGTATTTGTTTCTGCTAATCATTGTTTTCTTGTATAAGAGAGGACCTTGAGTAAGACTTGGGGTAAGATCCATCTGAGTTCTTGCCTACCTGGATCACTGCTCAAGTTTTCCTTTAGGAATGGCTCTATATGTTTCTATGTTTTGCATATTATTTGTATTTGATCTTGATTGCTATCTTTTATTAAAATGACAAATGATGATGATGATGTTGTTTCTTCATCTGTTACATTGATTAACAAGTTGGATTTTGGTGATCCACTTTATCTTCTTAGTGACACTAATGGCACTTTTTCAATTACTATAAAACTAAAAGGTACAGAAAACTATAATGTTTGGAGCAGAGTTATGATTCTTGCTCTTAATACTAAAAGTAAAAAAGGATTTATAGATGGAACTTGTAAAAGAAAAGATTATGAAGATAATGATGTGCTTGTTGGTCCATGGGACAGATGCAATTTTGTTGTGCTTACTTGGATTTTAACTTCTGTTACTGATGAGTAATATCTAGGTCAAATTTTTCTGATGATGCTACTACTGTATGGCAAGAGTTAAAGGAAACTTATGATAAGATTGATGGTTCTATTACTTTCAATCTACATCACAAGATTAATTCTTTAACTCAAGGCAATTCTAGTGTGTCAGAGTATTATCATACTCTGAATGGTTTGTGGAAACAATATGATGCTCTAATCAAACTACCTACTTGTACATGTAATGGTTCAAAAGAGTTTTCTGATCATAATAATCTGATAAAACCTATGCAGTTTTTAATGGGATTAATTGACATTTATCAACCAATAAGAAGCAATATCTTGACTAGAGATCCCTTACCTAGTGTTAAGGTTGCTTATGCCTTAATATCTAGGGAAGAGTCTCATAGAGATATTGTTTCTTTTGATAAAACTGGAAAAACTTAGACTTCTGTTTTTGATTCAAAGATACAACCTGATGTTAGTGCTAATGCTGGAAATATCGGAAAAAGAGTATCTAAAGGGTTAAACCCTAATTTTAAGTGTACAAAGTGTGGAATGATTGGGCATACTATTGATAGGTGTTTTGAGGTTATTGATTATCCTCATGGTTACAAGAGGAAACCCTTTAATCAAGGAGCACCTAAATTTAATGCTAGTAACAATAACACTTGTTCTGCTAATTATGTTCCTTCTAGTTCACAGTTTACAGATGAACAGTTTCAAAAGATTATGTCCTTAATCAATGATAAGAACTATTGTACTTCTGTGAATATGGCTGGTATGTTTGTTAATAATAGTGTTAAATTTAATGACAATTTTGATAAATTCTACTGCAATAATGTGTCAAAAATTAAAGAATTTAATTAAAACTGGATTATTGATTTTGGTGCAAATCAACATATGATTTGTTGTAGTGATGGTTTATCGGATTCTGTTGATGTGTCAAAACTTGGAATTTTTGTTACTCACCTTAATGGTACACAAGCTAAAATTCATTTATTGGGTGATTTCAAACTAAATGATGAAATTGTTCTTAAAAATGTGTTGCATATACCTGAATATACTGTAAATCTTTTATCTGTGTGCAGACTTACTAAGGATAAAAAAATTTTTGTTGGTTTTACTGATAATAAATGTTATATTCAGGATTTGACAATCAACAAAACTGTGGGGATTGATGATGAATGTTCTGGTTTATATTTGTTTAAACTAGGTAATTCTTTGTTAAAAAATAACATGATTAATGCTAATGTGTCTATTAATGTTTGGCATAAAAGACTTGGACACCCCGCATCACAGGTTTTAAATCTTTTAAAACCTACCTTTGGTGTAAAAGGTCTCTCAAATGATAATCCTTGTTACATCTGTCATAAGGCTGAGCAAACTAGAGAACCTTTTCCACTAAGTGATTACAAGACCACTAGTCTTGGTGATATTGTGCATGTTGACTTATAGGGACCTTATAAGATTCAGAGTAGAGAAGGCTTTTGATAATGCTAAAAACGAACATATATTTCACAGCATTATTCCTCAAGAAAGACAAGCTTTTAGTTGAAGTTGTCCTATTTACAAGTAATATTCGTTTAAATAATAAAAGGTGAAGACAAAAGACAGATTCGACGAATTGAAGACGCAAACGATCAAAAAGCTCAAAAGTACAAAATACAATCAAAGAGGTTCCAATTATTGATAAGAAACGTCTCAAAATTACAAGAGTATAAGATTTAAAACGCAAAGTACAAGATATTAAATTGTACGCAAGGACGTTCGAAAATCCAGAACCAGGACCAGAGTCAACTCTCAACGCTTGACGCAACGGACTAAAAATTACAAGTTAACTATGTATATAAATATAATATAATATATAATTAATTATATAAATTATATATATATATATATATATATATATATATATATATATATATATATATATATATATATATATATATATATATATATATATATATATATATTATATTTATATAATAATCCGTCGGCAAGAAAGGCTCCAAAATGGAGTGAGCTGTAAAATCGAACTCCGCGAGTTGCGGAGTTTGAAGAAGGAAAGGGCCGCGAGTCGCGGAGCCCCTAATTTTGAAAATCCCTATAAAAGCCAGCGCAATTCGACGAGTTTTAATATCATATATCCATCCTCTCTATATCTATATGTAATATTTATATTTATAATTTATATTTTAATTTTAATTTTAATTTTAATTTTAATTCTAATAATAAGGGTATGTTAGCAAATGTTGTAAGGGTGTAAGTCGAAATTCTGTCCGTGTAACGCTACGCTATTTTTAATCATTGTAAGTTATGTTCAAGCTTTTTAACTTAATGTCTCGTAGCTAAGTTATTATTATGCTTATTTAATCCGAAGTAATCATGATGTTGGGCTAAAAATATTAAAATTGGGTAATTGGGCTTTGTACCATAATTGGGGTTTGGACAAAAGAACGACACTTGTGGAAATTAGACTATGGACTATTAATAGGCTTTATATTTGTTTAACTAAATGATAATTTGTTAATTTTAATATAAAGATTTACAATTGGACGTCCCTATAAATAACCATATACACTCGATCGGACACGATGGACGGGGTATTTATATGTACGAATAATCGTTCATTTAACCGGACACGGGAATGGATTAATAGTCACTAGAATTATTAAAACAGGGGTGAAATTATGTACAAGGACACTTGGCATAATTGATAACAAAGTATTAAAACCTTGGGTTACACGTAGTCGATAACCTAATGTAATTATTAAACAAAGTATTAAAATCTTGCTACAGTTTAAGTCCCCAATTAGTTGGAATATTTAACTTCGGGTATAAGGATAATTTGACGAGGATACTCGCACTTTATATTTATGACTGATGGACTGTTAAGGACAAAAACCAGACGGACATATTAAATAATCCAGGACAAAGGACAATTAACCCATGGGCATAAAACTAAAATCAACACGTCAAACATCATGATTACGGAAGTTTAAATAAGCATAATTCTTTTATTTCATATTTAATTTCCTTTATTTTATATTTAATTGCACTTCTAATTATCGCACTTTTATTTATTGCTATTGTATTTAATTGCACTTTTAATTATCGTACTTTTTAATTATCGCAAGTTTATTTTATCGCACTTTTATTTATCGCAATTTCATTATCGTTATTTACTTTACGCTTTAAATTAAGTCTTGTATTTATTTTTAATATTTTACCTTTGGTTTTAACTGCGACTTAAGTTTTTAAAATCGACAAACCGGTCATTAAACGGTAAAAACCCCCCTTTATAATAATAATATTACTTATATATATATTTGTATTTTTATAAAATAAAACTAATATAGCGTTAAGCTTTGTTTAAAGATTTTTTTTCCCTGTGGAACGAACCGGACTTACTAAAAACTACACTACTGTACGATTAGGTACACTGCCTATAAGTGTTGTAGCAAGGTTTAAGTATATCCATTCTCTAAATAAATAAATATCTTGTGTAAAATTGTATCGTATTTAATACGGGATAATTATTATTATTATTAATCTTAAACCCTAATTAGGTTTTTAGTTTTTAATTACTTAATTTAAGTTATTATTATTTTGTTTAATTAGTTTATTTAGTTTTATTAATATATAAAAATTAATAGTTTTATAAAATAAATAATATAAAAATAATATTTTTATAAAAATTGTACTTTTTATAACTTTTAGTTTATTTTTATATTTTGTCCCTTTTTATTCGTTTTTAACGTAATATTTGTATTTTTTCGCTCGTCTTTAGTTTTAAATATAGTTTTTGCCATAGTTATTTTTATTTCTAGATTGTTAGGCTTTGCCGTAAAATTCCTTAAGTGCTTTTTCTTTAGACTAAGATTTAGGTGCTTTAGAATTTTGCGACGCCTTTTTAAGTTTTAGTACCTTTTTAAGTTATTTCCATTTGGGATATAGTTTTACTTGTAAGCTTTAATATTTTTAGACGCAACTTTTAGTTTTTAGTTCCTTTTTAAGGTTAGACGCGCTATTTTCTTATTTCTCGACGCCTTTTACCTATGTATCAATTATCACTCCAATTAGAAATCTCAATTTGCGATTATAATTTTAAGTTAGTGATAGTAATAAGGTTGGGTTAGTCGAGTGTTTTTAAGTTTTATAGTCACTTTTTTTCTTTCTTATTTTTCGACGCCTTTTATTTTTCGATCTTTTCTTTTTCGACCTTTTTCGACGCGCTCTTTTTCTTTCTTATTTCTCGCCATTCTAGTTTTAGGACATAGATTTTTATTCTACTTCTTATCTAAATTTCTTAAAATTACGGAAATTTATTTTAAGTGGTTAAATTGATAAACATCAAAATTTTCTGGTTCGTAGTAATAGTTGGATTTGTACGTGGACCGGGTTATTGGAGCCAAACAGTACTCAATTATATTGAGACCAAACGAATCCTGCCCCTCTGGTGCATCTTTTGGCTATTCGAAACGTGGGCAAAATCAGAAAAGTCTATTAATTGGATAACTTATATAATTTTTCTTTCCTTTTAAAAACTAATAGGATATTCAGTGAATGCACCGAGCAAGACGTTCACCACCTGTAACTAGATCAAGACATTTAGCAAATATTACCGCCGTTGATTTTTCTTTAGAATCGTCATCCAGTCGACCAAGTACTCCAATTCAAATTTCCGATAATCCATTTTTTGAACCCGACCTCACAATTGAGAATCCGGAGAATATTCAGGGACAATTCATAGATCCTGAACCATTAATTTTTCCTCCGGATCCACCAATCATTCAAATAGAGATTGTTGAGGAACGAACTATTAAATCAGAATCTTCTAGTGATTCAGATTCAACAAATTCAATTATGGAGAATCTGGAACCTTTAAGTATGGAAGACCGAATGAGAGCTAAACGCACTGGCCAAGGTCACGCAATTACTCATCCAGACATTAATGCGCCAGATTATGAAATCAAAGGACAATTTCTACATATTGTGACTAATCAATGCCAATTTAGTGGTGCGCCGAAAGAAGATCCAAATGAACATCTTCGTACCTTTAATAGGATCTGCACACTATTTAAAATAAGAGAAGTTGAAGATGAACAGATATATCTCATGTTATTTTCCTGGACTTTAAAGGGAGAAACCAAAGATTGGTTGGAATCGTTACCTGAAGGGGCGATTGATACATGGGACGTTTTAGTTGAAAAATTTCTTAAACAATTCTTTCCAGCATCTAAAGCCGTAAGACTTCAAGGAGAAATTGTTACGTTCACACAAAAACCAAATGAAACTCTATATGAGGCGTGGACAAGATTTGGAAAGTTATTGAGAGGATGTCCACAACATGGTTTAGATACCTGTCAAATAGTACAAATATTCTACCAAGGATGCGACATCACTACAAGGAAAGACATAGATATTGCAGCTGGTGGTTCCATTATGAAGAAAACCGAAACTGATGCTTACAAAATTATTGATAACACTGCTTCCCACTCACATGAGGTGCACCAAGAAAAAGATATCATTAGATCATCTAAAGCAGCTAGAGCCGATTCTAGCCATGATTTAGATTCCATTTCAGCAAAGATAGATGCTGTCGAGAGACGAATGGAAAAGATGACTAAAGATATTCACTCAATACGAATTAGTTGTGAGCAGTGTGGAGGACCACATTTGACAAAAGATTGTCTCAGTATTGAATTAACAATAGAACAAAGAGAGAATGTTTTATATCTAAACCAAAGGCCTGGAAATAATTATCAGAATAATTATCAACCGCAAAGACCAATTTACAATCAAAACCAGAATTATAATCGAAATATTCCATACAACAACCAACAAGGTCCTAGCAATCAACAAGTATCCAATAATACTTACAATCAGCAAAGACCTAATTTTCAAAACAAACCACCACAAACCGATGATAAAAAGCCGAATTTAGAAGATATGATGACAAAGCTAGTTGAAACTCAAACCCAGTTTTTCACATCTCAAAAACAAACTAATGAACAAAATGCTCAACGAAGACTAAATCCTAATATGCAAGATGTTGTTAAAAAGAAATAATTAAACTGCTAGATGCAGGTTTAATTTATCCAATCTCTGATAGTCTATGGGTAAGCCCAGTTCAATGCGTGCCTAAGAAGGGTGGCATGACTGTCATTACAAATGAGAAAAATGAGCTTATTCCTACTAGGACTGTAACAGGATGGCGTGTGTGTATTGATTATAGAAAATTAAATGACGCCACCAGAAAAGATCACTTTCCCTTACCTTTCATTGATCAAATGTTGGAAAGATTAGCCAGAAACAGTTACTATTGTTTTCTTGATGGTTTTTCCGGATATTTTCAAATTCCAATAGCACCCGAAGATCAAGAGAAAACCACATTCACTTGCCCTTATGGTACTTTTGCTTACAAACGCATGCCATTTGGACTTTGCAACGCCCCTGCAACCTTTCAAAGGTGCATGATGGCGATTTTTCACGACATGATAGAAGAATGCATGGAAGTTTTCATGGATGACTTTTCAGTCTTCGGTGATACATTTGAATCATGTCTAGCTAATCTTGAACGAATGCTGATTAGATGCGAACAATCAAATCTAGTTCTTAATTGGGAGAAATGCCATTTCATGGTTAAAGAAGGCATCGTTCTTGGACATAAAATTTCAAAGGAAGGAATTGAAGTGGATAGAGCTAAAGTAGATGTAATTGCTAAACTTCCACATCCCACCAATGTTAGAGGAGTTAGGAATTTTCTAGGACATGCCGGTTTTTACCGACGTTTCATAAAAGATTTTTCTAAAATTGCCACTCCTATGAATAAACTCCTAGAAAAGGATGCTCCATTCATCTTTTCAGATGAATGTATCAAATCTTTTAATATTCTTAAAGAAAACTCACTAATGTGCCGATCATGATAACACCAAATTGGAATCTACCGTTTGAACTAATGTGCGATGCAAGTGATTTTGCAATGGGAGCCGTTTTAGGACAAAGGATTGAAAAAAGATTTCAACATATATATTATGCTAGTAAGACGTTACAAGGAGCACAAACAAATTACACAACTACTGAAAAAGAACTCCTTGCTATTGTCTTTGCTTTTGACAAATTTCGTTCATGTCTCGTTCTAGCAAAAACGGTGGTCTATACCGACCATTCTGCTCTTAGATACCTATTTTCGAAACAAGATGCTAAACCAAGATTAATCCGTTGGATCTTACTCTTATAAGAGTTCGATATTGAAATCCGAGATAAAAGAGGAGCAGAAAATCTCGCCGCTGATCATCATTCTCGTCTTGAAAATCCCGACTTAGAAGTTCTAAATGAATCGGCTATACAAGACAACTTTCCTGATGAATATCTATTGAAGATAGATTATAATGAAATTTCATGGTTTGCAGACTATGCAAACTACTTAGTATATGGATTCCTTGAAAAAGGATTGTCGTACCAAAAACGAAATAAATTCTTCAGTGATATAAAACACTATTTCTGGGAAGACCCACATTTGTTTAAAATTTGTCCAGATGGAATAATACGCCGATGTGTATTCGGAGATGAAGCTAGTAAAATTTTAAACCATTGTCACACAGGACCAACAGGAGGGCATTATGGGCCCCAACTAATAGCAAGAAAAGTTTACGATGCTGGATTCTATTGGCCTACAATTTACAAAGATGCACACCTTCTTTGCAAATCCTGTGATGCTTCTCAAAGGGCCGGAAAAATAAGTCAACGTGATGAAATGCCACAAAATGTCATTCAAGTATGTGAAGTATTTGACACTTGGGGTATTGACTTTATGGGTCCATTTCCAAAATCTCATAATAATCTTTACATTCTCGTAGCCATTGATTATGTATCTAAATGGGCGAAAGCACAAGCTCTCCCAACTAACGATGCACGAGTTGTAGTCAATTTTTTAAAACGTCTTTTTGCAAGGTTTGGAACACCGAAAGCTTTAATAAGTGATCGAGGTACTCATTTCTGTAATAATCAACTTGAGAAAGTTCTTAAAAGATATGGAGTAACTCATAAAATCTCCACCGCTTATTATCCACAAACAAGTGGACAAGTTAAAAATACCAACCGAGCTTTAAAACGTATTCTAGAGAAAACCGTAGGATCAAATCCAAAGGAATGGTCCATTAAGTTGGAGGATGAACTCTGGGCTTTTAGAACAGCCTACAAAACACCAATTGGAACCACACCTTTTAGACTCGTTTATGGAAAAGCATGTCATCTTCCAGTAGAAATTGAACACAAAGCATTTTGGGCTTTGAAGACATGTAATCTTGATTTACATGAAGCTGGACGTCTACGGTTAAGTCAATTAAATGAATTAGAAGAATTAAGACATGAAGCATACGAAAATTCGTTAATCTATAAGGAAAGAACAAAGAAATGGCATGATAAAAGAATCAGAAGTTCAAAAGAATTCAAAGAAGGAGACAGAGTTCTTCTTTTCAATTCACGATTCAAGCTATTTCCTGGAAAATTGAAATCAAGATGGTCTGGACCATTCACAGTCAAAAGAGTTTTCCCATACGGAACAATAGAATTAATAAATTCAAATGGGATTGAATTTAAGGTTAATGGTCACAGAGTTAAACATTACATACATGGTCCGATGGAAGTTGACAACGAAGTTAATCACAATTTCGATACCACAGCTAACTAAGTGTGGGGAGAATCAAGTCTTTAAAGGATAATATGTATTTCTGTTAGAGTTAGATTTTTTATTTTCGTGTAGTTCTCGAAAATGGAACCCGAATGGTCTTTCCCTAGCAGACCCTAAAGAACTAGTCTTCTCCCCCCATTCTGAATTTTTATTTTTTTAGGTTTTTACGAAATGAAGACTTCCTGTGAACTAAACCATGGTCTAATGTTACACGCTTTGATCACTAAACGTAATAATGACATACTTCCGAGTGAACTGGTATCAGTAATCAGAGAAAGATTGGACGGAGTAAGAAAAGAATCCAGATGCGAAGATAATAAGTTACAATTTGGTAAAGGAAAATCAAAATTCGCAGCAAAAAGAAGAGCACGACACCTTGAAAGATGTCACAAATGCGGAAAATGGTCACATGGAGGTAAATGTTCAAATAATCAAACCTATTCAAATACCGAATTTGTTACTTTATGCAGAGACGGACCGTTCATATGTTTAGAATAAAAAACACTGAATGTTCGAGGTTACGCCTATGTAGCCATGGAAAACCAATTAAACCGACTATCTTATGAGTGGGATAGATCATATCACTAAGAATATATTTCACAGGTAAGTCAATATAGTTTTTATTTTTATTTTTATTTTTAACCTTTTGATAATAAACGCTAATTTGTTCGCTATAAAGTATTAAATTGGTATTGAATAAAATTAGGTTTGGCGACCGAAATTGTTGATATCATACAAAAATTTATTAAATCACTGCGAAATTTAATGTTTATTCTTAAGGTATAAATATCTTTAATCAATCAACCCAAAATATTTCAAAAATTCGTCATGAGTTAAATTAGGTCATGGAACCGAAATTACTTTACCGAAAAGAGGGGCGCATATTTTTGATAATATTTGATTGATTAAAGTGGGATAAAAGCCAAAAAGATTTTTAATTTTATTTTTACCATGTTTTTAAAATTAATATATAAATCTTAAATTAATATTGTGAACTTTGTAAAATCAATATATTTAAGTTTGTCAATATTTGAAAAATTAATATTTTTAATATAAGTTTGTATGTATAAAAACAAAAATATAATATAAGTTTGGTGTGAATTTTTAATATTATGCATTTTTAATTAAGTTTGGTGTGAATTTTTAATTTTATGCATTTTTAAATTTAAGTTGTGTGAATTTAAAAATAAAAATTTACTTTATGTCGCTAAGTTAAAAATATGTTTTTTAAAATTCGTCGTAAGTTGAAGACTAGGTCTTTGAACCGAAATTGCTTTACCCGAGGGAGGGACGAGAACTTTTATTATCATTATTTTTAATCTTATTGAATTAAAGTATGCCAAAAACAAAAACAAAAAGAACCCCAAAAATCTAAGCTTTTAAAACCGCGCTTTAAATAGACAAATTTTAAAATTTTGTCGAGGGACGGACTAGGACATCGATCCGAAACGACCTCATCCTAAATAACAAGGGAAACAAAATTTTAAAATTAATTACTTAATTGTTTTATAAGTTAAAGATTTTAAAAAAAAAAAATACAAACTCCGCGAGTCGCGGAGTTTGAAGGGGAATATCACCGCAAGTCGTGGAGGATAAAAATTCAAGAAAAAAATATATACGCAAGAACAGATCAGTCCCCAACCCGACACCCACAAAATACTGCGAAAAACACCCAAAAACACACACGAAATTCGCAAATTTTCACCATTTTTCATCAAATCTTTCACAAAATCATGTTGAGAAGGATGCTATCAAGGAATTACTCAAGGAAAACGGTAAATTTCTACACCTAAACACCATTTAATCCGAAAATTAGTGTTCTTGAGCAATTTTATACCCAATTCGATTTTGATGCTTTTTAGTGTAATTATGCTTAAATTGTTTATGTATTATGCTTGTATAACCTAGATTGATGCTATTTAACATGATTAGAAGCCTTAAACTTCAAATTTTGAGTAATCTAGGGTTTGTGTTCTTGAGCAAATTTGGGGCTTTTTGATATAAACAAGTTATGGCTGATTTTTGTCATGAATTATTGCTAAATTAAGTAGTGTAACATGTTTAGGTAGTTAAATGATCCAAACTTTGAGCCTAAACATGATTTTTGAGAATTAAAGTGGACTTTTTCAAGTCTAAAATTCATGAACTTGATTTTTGAGAGATAATGCCATTTGAAACTTGTTTAATTGCTAATAATGATTATTTTGACATGTTATTTGAGTTGAATGCTTATGAACTTGGTGAACATTTTCGTATATGCTTATTTGAAAAAGTGTAGATTTGATAAAAATATGAAAATGAGCATAAGTTTGATATAAATTGAACATGTCATTGTAATTATTTTGATTGATGATTTTGCTAACACTAATGCATATTTGGATGCACAAAAATTGTGTTTGATGTGTTTTGCAGACTGAAAGGGGTGAATCTTCATCCCAAGCTCGCAATGCTCCTCCTGAGAATGCGGAACAACAAGATGTTGATAACTATTACAAACAAGATATACCTCATCCAGTTATGACATTTTCAGATATGTACTTGGAAGATTTGCACCCGAACTTGAGATTTGACAGACTTTGGATAGATTATCCAAAATACCAAAGGGGCTTGCATACTCTTCACTCTAAAGCTGTTGAAGTACCTAGGGTAATAGAATGGGAACCGTTAGAAGCTGTAGAATTGGCCGGGCCAATTAGAGAATTACTTACACAGAGGTATGGTAATTCTACTTTTAACGATTGGGTACGATTATTCAACATGCGTAGACCTGTATATAAAGTATGGTGTGAAGAATTATTGTGTAGTATAGAAATAAATGATCGGGTAGCTAGTTTAACCGATCGATCTTTTATTAGATTTTTGTTAGGAGGTTCGATGCGCCACATGTCTCTACTAGACATGGCTCAGGCCTTACGTATATATACGCCTGAGGAGCTAGCATCTGCTGATTGTAGAGGGTTGATATTAAATGGTAGGAAAATTGATGAAAATTTTGATACGCATGGTGTATGGAGTCAAATGACTAGCCATCACCGATTTAAAGGAGGAAATTACTCTTATTTGGATATAGATAGAGCTGAATTAAGAGTAATCCATAGGTTTTTAGCCAACTCGATTACACAACGAGGTAAGAATAAAAAAAGGTAAATGAACAGGATTTGTTTTACCACATGTGTATTCGAGACCCACAAGGCGCTGTAAGTATACCTTATTGTGTGGGTTATTATTTATCAGCTATGGTTAGGGGGATGAGACCGCACAGTATAATAGGAGGTGGTATATTTATTACTTTGATTGCTGAATATCTCAATGTGGATATAAGTCGGGGGGATTATTAATCGAAGAACCAGAACCACACGATACAATTGGTTTAAATGTATATCATGGTGCTAAGGTTTTGAAGAGGCGAAATAATGCCGCAGTAAGGTATAATGGAAGACATCCACAGGTTGAGAGAAACCAACAGCCAGGTAATGTGGGAGGGGGAAATGAAATGACAGAAATGCAAAGGTTTATAGCTTCACAAGAGTATGAAAATGCTAGACATCGAGCATTTGAAGATTGGCAAGTTCATCAAAACCAAATCATAGCTCATTGCCAACATATAGGTAGAAACTATATTCCTACTCCAACACCCATATTTCCTCCCTGGTCTATAGAGATGCAACCACCGTATCCTACTTATAACCCAGCTGAAGCATTTTATAACACATATGGTTATGCATGGAACCCCTTCTGGTATCAGTATCATCCCTAGTCTACTTAGTTTTATTTATTTTATTATTTGTAATGTTGATACATTTAATACTTATGTTGAAATTGTATTAGTTTTTATAATTTACTAACTTTTATTTTTAGATTTTAATAATTTTTGAATGTGGGGTAATATACCAAACTTCAAAAATATGTATATATATTTGCAGTTTATCTTATGTACACAACAGGGTAAAATAACGCATTTTCAAAGACTGGCATTAAGTTCAGCAAAAGCAACTAATTTTGACGACAAGATGCAAAATATATGTGAAATAACAACAAGACGGAATGAACAAATGATATGGACCATTTATCATTCAGCAAACAAACGCCAATATGTTTGGAAACTTTGGTAAAATTTAATCATTTCTACGCTAATCACCCTCAATAATTTAAATTGTTACTGATTTCTTGCAAATGAGGGCATTGCAAGATCTTAAGTGTGGGAAGGGGTTAAATTCTTTCGGAATTTTAAATTTTTTTAATTTAAACACTTGGTTACCATTAAAAATACTAGTAACGCAGTAGTTGTATTAGAATCTAGTGCTCTATGATAATAAAGAACAGCCCTAGTCTTATATACTGACTACCCAATTCTAGTAAAAATTTTCAAAATTTTCAACTAAATGAACTCAAAATCATGTTTATACATATTTATGAACGATAAAACTAGGTGTTAACACCGAAATTATTGTTACCTCGGAAAGGACATAAATTGAGAAACAAACCAAAATGTTAGAATTCATTTAAAATGGAATAGAGGAGAACAAAAAGGAAAAATAAAAGCCAAGTGTGGGAAAATTCACCAAGTTATCTTAAACATATGTCACATATTTCTGTAACAAATAATTGAAGATACTTTTGCTATGGACTAAACTAAACAGTTTTACCCGAATTACTGTAAGAAAGATGGACTACACGATGAATCAATTCCATCATTAAAAGGAAGTAAAATCTTTCGAAAAAGACACGCGCTTCTTGATTTAGGTCAGGAAATTGTCGTCCAGACCAGCTGTAGGTTGACGAAAAATCCAGACCAGGGTCGCCATGTGGTCAGACTTATCCTAACCATGAGAGGATCTGTCTCGTAAAATGGGGAGGGCGCCGTGCAAATTAGCTTGATAAGACTGATGAATCAGACCCCCAGAAAGGATAATCTCCTTAAAGATTAAAAATCAGCTTTTAAGCCTGATATTACTCAATCCTTGAGATTGACTTTAAAGATTGAGAATTCAAACTCATGAAATTCGATGATATCTAAACTCGAGCTTGAACGAGAAAATATTTTGATCAAAATTACAAACCGATTTGTTTTCTGAAAACCTATTTTCAATGCGTTCATTACCATTGAATGTAAAATCCTACGAATTCACCTGGAATTCATTAGGTCACCTGAACCAAATCGGGTGTCAACCGTAAGAACGGTGGTTGTATAGTATGGTCAAAGACAGGACCTTGTGCCAGACCGGAAAATTATAAGGGTAAGCTTTACTATTGCTCCTACCATGGATAGTAATTGCGTCCGACACGTTATAGACCATAATTAAAAGCATGTCAGGGGACATTGCCTTAACAGTTGCTTGTTCAACGCTTTCCTTTACAACCGGACGGTAGTTTATCGAAAGGTAATATTCGGAGCAAGTAAACTGGATGTGTTGCTTTCCCAATACAAGGTTAGCAAGTGGGTGACACAAAACCGCAAGTTTTGAGCTAAAATTTTCAAATATGAAACCCACCAAACCCACAAAAAGAATTTGCAAACACCGGTGAAGGGTTATTTCGGAAAACTTATCTAGGGTAAAAGCTAGATTTAATTTTCAAAAAGATCAAATGTTTACATAAAGATCCAATTTCCTTAATGGATCTAAATTTTTATAGTCATGTGAGACTGTAAACCACACCGTTACTACCATTGTTTATACCGCCGTAAAGAAATCACTGATGTACAAAGTGTGAAGAATAAAAGTGATTCTAGTATTTCAAGACTATATTACATGAGGACAAGCAACGCTCAAGTGTGGGAATATTTGATAATGCTAAAAACGAACATATATTTCATAGCATTATTCCTCAAGAAAGACAAGCTTTTAGTTGAAGTTGTCCTATTTACAAGTAATATTCGTTTAAATAATAAAAGGTGAAGACAAAAGACAGATTCGACGAATTGAAGACGCAAACGACCAAAAAGCTCAAAAGTACAAAATACAATCAAAGAGGTTCCAATTATTGATAAGAAACATCTCAAAATTACAAGAGTACAAGATTCAAAACGCAAAGTACAAGATATTAAATTGTACGCAAGGACGTTCGAAAATCTGGAACCGGGACCAGAGTCAACTCTCAACGCTCGACGCAACGGACTAAAAATTACAAGTTAACTATGTATATAAATATAATATAATATATAATTAATTATATAAATTATATATATATTATATTTATATAATAATCCGTCGGCAAGAAAGGCTCCAAAATGGAGTGAGCTGTAAAATCGAACTCCGCGAGTTGCGGAATTTGAAGAAGGAAAGGGCCGCGAGTCGCGGAGCCCCTAATTTTGAAAATCCCTATAAAAGCCAGCGCAATTCGACGAGTTTTAATATCATATATCCATCCTCTCTATATCTATACGTAATATTTATATTTATATTTTATATTTTAATTTTAATTCTAATAATAAGGGTATGTTAGCAAATGTTGTAAGGGTGTAAGTCGAAATTCTGTCCGTGTAACGCTACGCTATTTTTAATCATTGTAAGTTATGTTCAACCTTTTTAACTTAATGTCTCGTAGCTAAGTTATTATTATGCTTATTTAATCCGAAGTAATCATGATGTTGGGCTAAAAATATTAAAATTGGGTAATTGGGCTTTGTACCATAATTGGGGTTTGGACAAAAGAACGACACTTGTGGAAATTAGATTATGGGCTATTAATGGGCTTTATATTTGTTTAACTAAATGATAATTTGTTAATTTTAATATAAAGATTTACAATTGGACGTCCCTATAAATAACCATATACACTCGATCGGACACGATGGGCGGGGTATTTATATGTACGAATAATCGTTCATTTAACTGGACACGGGAATGGATTAATAGTCACTAGAATTATTAAAACAGGGGTGAAATTATGTACAAGGACACTTGGCATAATTGATAACAAAGTATTAAAATCTTGGGTTACACGCAGTCGATAACCTGGTGTAATTATTAAACAAAGTATTAAAATCTTGCTACAGTTTAAGTCCCCAATTAGTTGGAATATTTAACTTCGGGTATAAGGATAATTTGACGAGGATACTCGCACTTTATATTTATGACTGATGGACTGTTATGGACAAAAACCAGACGGACATATTAAATAATCCAGGACAAATGACAATTAACCCATGGGCATAAAACTAAAATCAACACGTCAAACATCATGATTACGGAAGTTTAAATAAGCATAATTCTTTTATTTCATATCTAATTTCCTTTATTTTATATTTAATTGCACTTCTAATTATCGCACTTTTATTTATTGTTATTGTATTTAATTGCACTTTTAATTATCGTACTTTTTAATTATCGCAAGTTTATTTTATCGCACTTTTATTTATCGCAATTTCATTATCGTTATTTACTTTACGCTTTAAATTAAGTCTTGTATTTATTTTTAATATTTTACATTTGGTTTTAACTGCGACTTAAGTTTTTAAAATCGACAAACCGGTCATTAAACGGTAAAAACCCCCCCTTTATAATAATAATATTACTTATATATATATTTGTATTTTTATAAAATAAAACTAATATAGCGTTAAGCTTTGTTTAAAGATTTTTTTTCCCTGTGGAACGAACTGGACTTACTAAAAACTACACTACTGTATGATTAGGTACACTGCCTATAAGTGTTGTAGCAAGGTTTAAGTATATCCATTCTCTAAATAAATAAATATCTTGTGTAAAATTGTATCGTATTTAATAGTATTTCCTTGTAAAATTTAATAGTATTTTATACCCATTAGCTTTAACATCAGCTTTAAATATTTATCAACTGTAGTTGATGATTATACTATGGCTATTATGGTTTATCTTGTAAAAGGGAAAGATTATGTGTTTGAAAATTTATGCAACTTTATTCATTTAATAAAGAATCAGCTTAATAAAAATGTTAAGATCTTTAGAAGTGATAATGGAACTGACTTTGTTAATTCTAGAATGGATTCTTTTTGCAAAATTAATGGTATAATTCATCAGACTACATATGCTTATACTCCTTAACAAAATGGTCGTGTTGAAAGGAAACATAGACATCTACTTAATGTAGCTAAAAGTCTTATGTTTCAGGGGGGATTACCTTTGAATATGTGGACTGAATGCATTCTAACTGCTACTTATTTGATAAATAGGTTACCTACTGCTGTGCTCTCTGGTCTGTCTCCTTATGAACTTATCTATAGAAGAAAATCAAATCTCTCTCACTTAAGGGTTTTCGGTTGTCTCTGTTAATGATAAATTCTCTGCTAGAGATGAGAAATGTGTTTTAATTGGTTACTCAACAGTTAAAAAAGGTTATAAACTGTATAACCTTGAAACAAAAACTGTTATTTTTTCAAGACGTGTTACTTTTTATGAAAATGTTTTTCCATTGAAAAGTTCTTGTGAAAACAAAAATGAATTTGTTAATGAGGTTAATCATTTAAATTTTTTTGATCAATATTTTTCCGAAAATGATGACCATATTACTCAAAGTCCCAATGATGAAGGGGGATGGTATAGAACCTACATCAGATGTTAGTTCTAATACTGACACAGATGAAGGTCCAAGTGCAACACATGATGAATCAAGTGACCCTGAGGGCACAAATGATCCAAATCTTAATTCCAATGTTCCCATAGGCAATCCTATTTGGAGAAGATCAGAGAGATATACTACTTTAACTGCTAAATTTAGTAATTTTATTTTTGAAGGTAAGGTTAAGTATAGTGCTGAAAGAGTTGTCAACTATGCTTTACTTGATAATGATAACTTTTGTTTTGTTAGTAACCTGAATAAAAGTATTGAACCTTCAAGTTATTTTGAGGCTGTTAAACATAAAGAATGGACTAATACTATGAATGAAGAGATCGAAGCTTTACATAGGAACAATACTTGGGTTATTGTTGACCTTCACAGTTTAATTATTCGATTCAAAAAGAAAACTGCTAAGGACGTTGAAGTTTAAGATATAGAGATTCACCCTGCCAGTCTCGAAGTGAAGCACCAGAATATTGAAGAAACCTGTTCATCGGACGAATCCACAGATGAAAGCTATACCGATGATGACGAGTAAGAGCAAAATGAAAACATTCTGGATGATTCATATTCTCCACCCGCTGCAGATCATGAGGATGCGGACTCTTCTTCATATCAGATTCCGGTCATATCTAATCACGCCGACATGATAACCTTCATCAATGACACCGATGAATTTGAAGATATTCTCGAAGCCATCCGTAAATCGACAATTATTTTCACACCTCGTTTAAAGGAGCGGATCAAGGCTATCAAAGATGAATATAACCTCTATCTACCGAGAGAAGATGATAATGTTGAAATCTTAGAAGGGCGCATTCAAGACTTTATCAATACTCTTCACGATCATATCTACCATGAAGAAAAGCAAAGAGAGCACAATTCAGTAGTTCGCACTATTCTCGAGACAAGATTTTGTCGAGATCAGAAGATCATCTACTCTAAGGTTTACAACGCCTTAGCTGGATCTGCACTTCCGTTCTCAACAAACCAACGAGCACTACTGACTCTCATCCGAAAACATATGGATCTTTCCACTTGATGCCCGACTTATCACTCTGATTTGTAAATGATCGAAGATATTCACAGCCTCTTCATTCTCTTGGAAATAGATAATTTCGAAAGCACACCAGAAAGGCTAGTGATTTACGTAACAATTGATCACCACGCTGATCGAATTAACAAAGAGTTACGCTGTTACGAGACGTTGTAGCGAAAGAAGGAAGACGCAAGAATCCGTTCTCACATTTGGAACAAGACCGAGTCAACATTGCCACCTTTGTTATGAAACAGTTAGCACGTATCTTCCACGAATCCACGGATCCTAGTTTCACATTCAAAGCTGGATGTCAGGAGATATATTCCAAGACGGTGACATTAATGCTTGGGTCAAGACTGCTTTTCACTTCTTTTCAGCTTCGCCTCTTAACAAATTTGTGTAAAGCTACAGACTCCTACTGTGGAGACCACCGTTCAGAAGATTATGAGATATTGAAGATACAGTTTTTGACACTATTTGAAAACTTCGGAAATGAGCATCCCGTCAGAGAAATAATCACCACCAGCACTGCCTCGATGAGTGAAATTCATGGATCAATCAGCAGATGTAACATCCCAACCCGTAATTCAAACGATCACGCGGAAATATCAATTAAATTTTTTTTTTTGCTGGAAAAGCATATGGCGCGGCGCGCCAAACTGGCTTGTCCAAAAAGGCATGAAATGCGAAAATGTTTGACCACTTCCCGACGTATTTAGACAAAACGCTTTTCACAACCTATTCATATATGAAAAACTAACACGTTCCATTCATAAAATAAGTTTTACGAGACCGGGCCCACATCGGTCGTTTTACGACTTTCATACGAAAATACAAGTTTTCAATCACATGATTTGTAACACCAAATAAAGCCGAGCATGGCAATTGGGGATACGCTACCCAATCCTAATCAATCCAAAAGCAAGCCTTCTAAAGCAACTACGCGAGTCCACTAGTCCCATGCTTACCCGAGCCACCGCATCCATGCAAATCTATAAAAAGGTAAACAACGAGAGGGTAAGCTAACGCTTAGTGAGTGAGAATATACTACATACATATATATGCATAAAATGGACACGCCACATAAAACCAAATACCGCATACCGGAGCATCCAAGCATAAAGGCAAGCTAGTCTAAGCATATCGTAAGATCACTAAGCAACGAGCTAAAGATACATCAACAAAATATAAGTTCACCAACAACAATGTGAACAATGCCAATAAGCTACACCCGGAGGATTAGCTACATCACGACAATACAACATTATATGTATACAATATATATATATATATATATATATATATATATATATATATATATATATATATATATATATATATATATATATATATATATATATATATATATATATATATATATATATATCTCGAATAACATAATTTGCTTACGCTTACAACACAATAACCATGGTTAACCAAATCTTCGCAAGGGAATGACTTCGCGAAACAAGTCATCGATGTTCACAACATCCGTTAGGGTACTTAACACCTCGTATCACTAACCCCTAGGGTGGCACCTTAACACCTCGGCACTTCACCCCGAGTGGCATCTTAACACCTCGATGCTTCACTCATTATTTTACGGAGTGGTGTCTTAACACCTCGACACTACACCCCTAGGTGGCACCTTAACACCTCGGCACTTCACCCCGAGTGGCATCTTAACACCTCGATGCTTCACTCATTATTTTACGGAGTGGTGTCTTAACACCTCGACACTACACCCCTAGGTGGCATCTTAACACCTCGATGCTTCACCCCGAGTGGCATCTTAACACCTCGATGCTTCACTCATCACGTGAAACGTGGTGTCTTAGCACCTCGACACTACACATTTCACGCTACAACAAATAGATACATTATATACCTACACATATAATTATTCCACTCACTATATTAACCCTTCGTCATTGGGGTTATATAAGTCCACATCACACGCCCATGTGATAACGTACACACAAAGTGTGCACCTCGCCAACGTGGTCAACCAAAACGCACAACCGTGCCAATTGGACCTATACACAAGTCCAACAATTCCACCTATACGAGAAGCGAGCTCTACAAGCGAGAACCCCTTCTCCCGACCCGCACCCATCCTACACATACATATGCATATAGGATATTAACACTCACCTTGTCGCCTTGAAGAATGCTACCGAATAATCTGCAATCGCCGATGGAATGTACCTAATCCATTTATCACATAACAAGTAACACAATTAGGGTGGATATACAAATCAACCCAAATTGACAACTAGTGCAATTTCGACCCAAATGCACTTCCAAGCACAAACCGCGCCCAAACTAACCAATAATCACTAACACAAGTGAGAATGGTCCTAATATGCCAATTAAACCCAATCACAAGTGTTAAACACTTATCGTTCTCAAAATCGCCCATAAACCCTAACTTTGACCCATAAAGTCAAAATCTCACCATTAGCAAGTTTTGACACCAAAACATATTTAACTCGGTTCTATGCTTCAACTTAATCCATTTTAATTTTATAAACCTTATTAAATCGGCAATTGAGTCATAATCATCAACAAACCCTAATTTTGACTCTTAGTCAAAGTTAGTCAACCATAAGAACCCTAATGGTTTCCAAAACACCAATAATCACTAACACTAGTGATTATACACCATTTACAAGTCTTAAACATGGTTAAATCATTAACCAACCCAAAACCCGCCAAATATCAAAATAGCAAGTTTCCATAAACCCTCTTCATCAACCAAATGGGTTTTACAACAAACAATCTCAAACCCTAACTTGAATATCAAATCTAACAAATGAAATTCGAAGTTAGAACTTAACAATACTACCAAAACGTAGCTAGGAGCAAGATGAACAACTTTAAAACCCGAGCTTTGGCGAGAATTCGACTCATTCTTCTCCAAATCAAGCTCTCTCACTCTAGAACTCTTCCTCTCTCTCTAGATGTGGATGAGAGTGTTTGTGTGGGTGAGAAATGAGCTCCAATGGAGTTCTAGATCAGTTTTGGTGACCCTAAACCGACCCTAAATGAAAAGGCCAAAGTACCCCTCATTTAAGCCTTTTAAAAAGGCTAAAAATTGCATCAGCAGCAATCGGCGCGCCGCTCCAAAAGGTAGAGCGCCGCTCCAACCTACAGGTCAGTTTTCAGAAACTTGTTTTGGCCATAACTTTTTGACCGTAGCTCCGTTTTCGATGAATCAAATATCATTGGAAACGTAATAAGATTTCCTTTCCAATGGTAAGACTTTGAAACATCAACACAAACTTTATTTGGGGTTGAAAAGATACGTACACACCTTGTCACTTCAGACAACGTCCAGTTTCCTTCGGCGTTCGAGCAAGCAACACGTACACTTCATGCACGCATCATACACCATAAATACATTATGTACAATAAATATTTGGGTCTTACAACTCTCCCCCACTTAAACTCGATCACGTCCTCGTGATCTTCTCCACTTAACCAATCCGGAACTACTCAACGGCCCTCAATCCTAAGTTCCAATCCGAACTTTCCTAGACAATTCTTCCCAATGAATCACCTTTAACAACTAAAATCGTCACCCGCGATTTATCAAAACCACTATCCGAGCACTAAAACCTGCTCTTTTCCCCATATCGGGAAAAACTCAACAAATCCCGTACCGAGATATCAATTCCTTAGCGTACCTTTACCAAGGACAACGCTAAAAGTGACCAAGTCTCAACCTAAAGTCAACGATCCAAACGTTGAAGATCGAACCACATGAATCCTTACGGATTACACTTACCACTAAACATCCTTTGTAGTGCACAATATAACCAATACGCCCCTATCCGAACGTCATAAGCAACGGCTAAAACCAAAAGCGCCCTAAACGACTACGGCAACGCTAATCCTAAGGTGTACAAAATCGACTATTGTCACACCCGTAACAACATGTGAGCGATATACGGCTATCGCAATCACTAATCACACAACATGGTCCTTACAAACACACCATCAGTGTATAAAACAACCGCTAGATCACTCAACACCGGATGAAGTCAGCGGACCCGTCAACGGTCACGCTTCACCGATATAACACTACACCCATGATGAAGTCAGCGGACCCCGAAGGTCATGTTTCACCAATCAACGATCTCATGATGAAGTCAGCGGACCTCGAAGGTCATGCTCCACCAATCAACGATCCCATGATGAAGTCAGCAGACCCTGAAAGTCATGCTTCATCAATCACCAATACCATGATGAAGTTGAAATGTCCCGTTCTTATTGATTAAAAACGTTCCATATTAATTGATTTCGTTGCGAGGTTTTGACCTCTATATGAGACGTTTTTCAAAGACTGCATTCATTTTAAAACAAACCATAACCTTTATTTCATCAATAAAGGTTTAAAAAGCTTTACGTAGATTATCAAATAATGATAATCTAAAATATCCTGTTTACACACGACCATTACATAATGGTTTACAATACAAATATGTTACAACAAAATAAGTTTCTTGAATGCAGTTTTTACATAATATCATACAAGCATGGACTCCAAATCTCGTCCTTATTTAAGTATGCGACAGCGGAAGCTCTTAATAATCACCTGAGAATAAACATGCTTAAAACGTCAACAAAAATGTTGGTGAGTTATAGGTTTAACCTATATATATCAAATCATAATAATAGACCACAAGATTTCATATTTCAATACACATCCCATACATAGAGATAAAAATCATTCATATGGTGAACACCTGGTAACCGACATTAACAAGATGCATATATAAGAATATCCCCATCATTCCGGGACACCCTTCGGATATGATATAAATTTCGAAGTACTAAAGCATCCGGTACTTTGGATGGGGCTTGTTGGGCCCGATAGATCTATCTTTAGGATTCGCGTCAATTAGGGTGTCTGTTCCCTAATTCTTAGATTACCAGACTTAATAAAAAGGGGCATATTCTATTTCGATAATTCAACCATAGAATGTAGTTTCACGTACTTGTGTCTATTTTGTAAATCATTTATAAAACCTGCATGTATTCTCATCCCAAAAATATTAGATTTTAAAAGTGGGACTATAACTCACTTTCACAGATTTTTACTTCATCGGGAAGTAAGACTTGGCCACTGGTTGATTCACGAACCTATAACAATATATACATATATATCAAAGTATGTTCAAAATATATTTACAACACTTTTAATATATTTTGATGTTTTAAGTTTATTAAGTCAGCTGTCCTCGTTAGTAACCTACAACTAGTTGTCCACAGTTAGATGTACAGAAATAAATCGATAAATATTATCTTGAATCAATCCACGACCCAGTGTATACGTATCTCAGTATTGATCACAACTCAAACTATATATATTTTGGAATCAACCTCAACCCTGTATAGCTAACTCCAACATTCACATATAGAGTGTCTATGGTTGTTCCGAAATATATATAGATGTGTCGACATGATAGGTCGAAACATTGTATACGTGTCTATGGTATCTCAAGATTACATAATATACAATACAAGTTGATTAAGTTATGGTTGGAATAGATTTGTTACCAATTTTCACGTAGCTAAAATGAGAAAAATTATCCAATCTTGTTTTACCCACAACTTCTTCATTTTAAATCCGTTTTGAGTGAATCAAATTGCTATGATTTCATATTGAACTCTATTTTATGAATCTAAACAGAAAAAGTATAGGTTTATAGTCGGAAAAATAAGTTACAAGTCGTTTTTGTAAAGGTAGTCATTTCAGTCGAAAGAACGACGTCTAGATGACCATTTTAGAAAACATACTTCCACTTTGAGTTTAACCATAATTTTTGGATATAGTTTCATGTTCATAATAAAAATCATTTTCTCAAAATAACAACTTTTAAATCAAAGTTTATCATAGTTTTTAATTAACTAACCCAAAACAGCCCGCGGTGTTACTACGACGGCGTAAATCCGGTTTTACGGTGTTTTTCGTGTTTCCAGGTTTTAAATCATTAAGTTAGCATATCATATAGATATAGAACATGTGTTTAGTTGATTTTAAAAGTCAAGTTAGAAGGATTAACTTTTGTTTGCGAACAAGTTTAGAATTAACTAAACTATGTTCTAGTGATTACAAGTTTAAACCTTCGAATAAGATAGCTTTATATGTATGAATCGAATGATGTTATGAACATCATTACTACCTTAATTTCCTTGGATAAACCTACTGGAAAATAGAAAAATGGATCTAGCTTCAATGGATCCTTGGATGGCTCGAAGTTCTTGAAGCAGAATCATGACACGAAAACAAGTTCAAGTAAGATCATCACTTGAAATAAGATTGTTATAGTTATAGAAATTGAACCAAAGTTTGAATATGATTATTACCTTGTATTAGAATGATAACCTACTGTAAGAAACAAAGATTTCTTGAGGTTGGATGATCACCTTACAAGATTGGAAGTGAGCTAGCAAACTTGAAAGTATTCTTGATTTTATGAAACTAGAACTTTTAGAATTTATGAAGAACACTTAGAACTTGAAGATAGAACTTGAGAGAGATCAATTAGATGAAGAAAATTGAAGAATGAAAGTGTTTGTAGGTGTTTTTGGTCGTTGGTGTATGGATTAGATATAAAGGATATGTAATTTTGTTTTCATGTAAATAAGTCATGAATGATTACTCATATTTTTGTAATTTTATGAGATATTTCATGCTAGTTGCCAAATGATGGTTCCCACATGTGTTAGGTGACTCACATGGGCTGCTAAGAGCTGATCATTGGAGTGTATATACCAATAGTACATACATCTAAAAGCTGTGTATTGTACGAGTATGAATACGGGTGCATACGAGTAGAATTGTTGATGAAACTGAACGAGGATGTAATTGTAAGCATTTTTGTTAAGTAGAAGTATTTTGATAAGTGTCTTGAAGTCTTTCAAAAGTGTATGAATACATATTAAAACACTACATGTATATACATTTTAACTGAGTCGTTAAGTCATCGTTAGTCGTTACATGTAAATGTTGTTTTGAAACCTTTAGGTTAATGATCTTGTTGAATGTTGTTAACCCATTGTTTATTATAACAAATGAGATGTTAAATTGTTATATTATCATGATATTATGATATATAATATATCTCAGTATGATGTATATACAGTTAAATGTCGTTACAACGATAATCGTTACATATATGTCTCGTTTAAAAATCATTAAGTTAGTAGTCTTGTTTTTACATATGTAGTTCATTGTTAATATACTTTATGATATGTTTTCTTATCATAGTATCATGTTAACTATATATATATATCCATATATATGTCATCATATAGTTTTTACAAGTTTTAACGTTCGTGAATCACCGATCAACTTGGGTGGTCAATTGTCTATATGAAACATATTTCAATTAATCAAGTCTTAACAAGTTTGATTGCTTAACATGTTGGAAACATTTAATCATGTAAATATCAATATCAATTAATATATATAAACATGGAAAAGTTCGGGTCACTACAGTACCTACCCGTTAAATAAATTTCGTCCCGAAATTTTAAGCTGTTGAAGGTGTTGACGAATCTTCTGGAAATAGATGCGGGTATTTCTTCTTCATCTGATCTTCACGCTCCCAGGTGAACTCGGGTCCTCTACGAGCATTCCATCGAACCTTAACAATTGGTATCTTGTTTTGCTTAAGTCTTTTAACCTCACGATCCATTATTTCGACGGGTTCTTCGATGAATTGAAGTTTTTCGTTGATTTGGATTTCATCTAACGGAATAGTGAGATCTTCTTTAGCAAAACATTTCTTTAAATTCGAGACGTGGAAAGTGTTATGTACAGCCGCGAGTTGTTGAGGTAACTCTAGTCGGTAAGCTACTGTTCCGACACGATCAATAATCTTGAATGGTCCAATATACCTTGGATTTAATTTCCCTCATTTACCAAATCGAACAACGCCTTTCCAAGGTGCAACTTTAAGCATGACCATCTCTCCAATTTCAAATTCTATATCTTTTCTTTTAATGTCAGCGTAGCTCTTTTGTCGACTTTGGGCGGTTTTCAACCGTTGTTGAATTTGGATGATCTTCTCGGTAGTTTCTTGTATAATCTCCGGACCCGTAATCTGTCTATCCCCCACTTCACTCCAACAAATCGGAGACCTGCACTTTCTACCATAAAGTGCTTCAAACGGTGCCATCTCAATGCTTGAATGGTAGCTGTTGTTGTAGGAAAATTCTGCTAACGGTAGATGTCGATCCCAACTGTTTTCGAAATCAATAACACATGCTCGTAGCATGTCTTCAAGCGTTTGTATCGTCCTTTCGCTCTGCCCATCAGTTTGTGGATGATAGGCAGTACTCATGTCTAGACGAGTTCCTAATGCTTGCTGTAATGTCTGCCAGAATCTTGAAATAAATCTGCCATCCCTATCAGAGATAATAGAGATTGGTATTCCATGTCTGGAGACGACTTCCTTCAAATACAGTCGTGCTAACTTCTCCATCTTGTCATCTTCTCTTATTGGTAGGAAGTGTGCTGATTTGGTGAGACGATCAACTATTACCCAAATAGTATCAAAACCACTTGCAGTCCTTGGCAATTTAGTGATGAAATCCATGGTAATGTTTTCCCATTTCCATTCCGGGATTTCGGGTTGTTGAAGTAGACCTGATGGTTTCTGATGCTCAGCTTTGACCTTAGAACACGTCAAACATTCTCCTACGTATTTAGCAATATCGGCTTTCATACCCGGCCACCAAAAATGTTTCTTGAGATCCTTGTACATCTTCTCCGTTCCAGGATGTATTGAGTATCTGGTTTTATGAGCTTCTCTAAGTACCATTTCTCTCATATCTCCAAATTTTGGTACCCAAATCCTTTCAGCCCAATACCGGGTTCCGTCTTCCCGAATATTAAGATGCTTCTCCGATCCTTTGGGTATTTCATCCTTTAAATTTCCCTCTTTTAAAACTCCTTGTTGCGCCTCCTTTATTTGAGTAGTAATGTTATTATGAATCATTATATTCATAGATTTTACTCGAATGGGTTCTCTGTCCTTCCTGCTCAAGGCATCGGCTAGCACATTTGCCTTCCCCGGGTGGTAACGAATCTCAAAGTCGTAATCATTCAATAATTCAATCCACCTACGCTGCCTCATATTCAGTTGTTTCTGATTAAATATGTGTTGAAGACTTTTGTGGTCGGTATATATAATACTTTTGACCCCATATAAGTAGTGCCTCCAAGTCTTTAATGCAAAAACAACCGCGCCTAATTCCAAATCATGCGTCGTATAATTTTATTCGTGAATCTTCAATTGTCTAGACGCATAAGCAATCACCTTCATTCGTTGCATTAATACACAACCGAGACCTTGCTTTGATGCATCACAATAAATCACAAAATCATCATTCCCTTCAGGCAATGACAATATAGGTTCCGTAGTTAGCTTTTTCTTCAATAACTGAAACGCTTTCTCTTGTTCATCAAGTGCTTGAATGCTGACCACGGTAGTGCGTACGCATCGTCTTGTCCCACTTGCTCTAGATAGGTATTCCACCATGTTAACGCAGAACCTGTGAAGGTATGCGTAGCGTACTTTACTTTGTCCTCTTCAGTACACTTACTTATGGCAAACACCGATTCGACCTTCTCGGTCCACCGTTTCAATCCGATCGGTCCTTCGGTTCCATCAAATTCCAAAGGTTTGCAGGCAGTAAATTCTTTGTAGGTGCATCCTACACGATTTCCTGTACTGCTAGATCCAAGGTTATTAAGCTAGAAAAGTACGGAATTCCTCTTCATTCATATTCACGGTGTGTCGAGTAGTCGGTGCCATTTCCTTCAAAATAGCCAAATGGAACAAGTTAATCATACAGAATATTAAGAGTAGTTAATAGTATTTCGTAGCATAATATGAACTCATTTATAAAAGCTTTTTCTTCATATTAGCATTTTATAAGTTTAAATTCGGGTAGTACCTACCCGTTAAGTTCATACTTAGTAGCTAATATACAATTCAACTACTACAATTCTATATGAAAAACTGATTATAATAATATTTCGCGTTCAAACTTTTATACAATATTTTACAAACTTACAATACCGCTTAGTTTACATAAAGCATGAAATATAGCACACAATAACTTTGATACAAGATAGTTGTGAAGATAATTCTAGCTAGTACACAAGTCGTTCAGCAAAGGCAATAAAGACACGTAATTCATACATCCAGAAACAAGTCATGCATTCTGGTTTTACTAGGACTACTTCCCATCCTTGGTCTTGTGGAACATAACCGTTATGGCCGTTGATAAGACAGCGTGTTGTAACGTCGTCAAAGGGACGAGGGTTACGTAATGTCCAACAGTCCCGTAACAATCTAAAAACCTCATTTCTTACCCCAATTACCGACTCCGTCACTTGTGGAAACGTTTTGTTTAATTGTTGTAGCCCGATGTTCTTGTTCTCACTTTGGTGAGAAGCGAACATTACTAATCCGTAAGCATAACATGCTTCTTTATGTTGCATGTTAGCCGCTTTTTCTAAATCACGAAGTCCAATATTCGGATATATTGAGTCAAAATAATTTCTTAACCCGTTGCGTAAAATAGCATTTGGGTTCCCCGCAATATATGTGTCAAAGTAAACACATCGTAACTTATGGGTTTCCCAATGTGATATTCCCCATCTTTCAAACGAAAGTCTCTTATAAACCAAGACATTCTTGGAACGTTCTTCGAATGTCTTACAAACTGATCTCGCCTTAAATAGTTGTGCCGAGGAATTCTGACCGACTCTAGACAAGATTTCATCAATCATGTCTCCGGGTAGGTCTCTTAAAATATTGGATTGTCTATCCATTTTGTGTTTTTATACTGTAAAATAGACAAGAGTTAGATTCATAAAAAAATACTTATTAATACAAGCAATTTTTACATATATCATAAAGCATAAGCACACTATATTACATATATTACACCACACGAATACAACTATCTTATTCCGACTCGCTCGTTTCTTCTTCTTCGGTTTTGGTTCGTTTTGCCAGGTTTCTAGGGATATATGATGTTCCCCTAATACGAGCCGTAATTTTCCACATTGGTTTAGAAAAACCTGGTGGTTTAGAGGTTCCCGGGTCATTGTTACAACTTAAGGACTTCGGGGGTTGACGATACATATAAAGTTCATCGGGGTTGGAATTAGATTTCTCTATTTTTATGCCCTTTCCCTTATTATTTTCTTTTGCCTTTTTAAATTCAGTTGGGGTAATTTCTATAACATCATCGGAATTCTCGTCGGAATCCGATTCATCGGAGAATTGGTAATCCTCCCAATATTTTGCTTCCTTGGCGGAAACACCATTGACCATAATTAACCTTGGTCGGTTGGTTGAGGATTTTCTTTTACTTAACCGTTTTATTATTTCCCCCACCGGTTCTATTTCTTCATCCGGTTCCGATTCTTCTTCCGGTTCCGATTCTTCTTCCGGTTCCGACTCTTCTTCCGGTTCCTCTTCGGGAACTTGTGAATCAGTCCACGAATCATTCCAATTTACATTTGACTCTTCATTATTATTAGGTGAGTCAATGGGACTTGTTCTAGAGGTAGACATCTATCACATAATATCAAACGCGTTAAGAGATTAATATATCACATAATATTCACATGTTAAAAATATATAGTTTCCAACAAAATTTGTTAAGCAATCATTTTTCAACTAAACACGGTCGAAGTCCAGACTCACTAATGCATCCTAACAAACTTGATACGACACACTAATGCAAAATTCTAGTTCTCTAAGACCAACGCTCTGATACCAACTGAAATGTCCCGTTCTTATTGATTAAAAACGTTCCATATTAATTGATTTCGTTGCGAGGTTTTGACCTCTATATGAGACATTTTTCAAAGACTGCATTCATTTTAAAACAAACCATAACCTTTATTTCATCAATAAAGGTTTAAAAAGCTTTACGTAGATTATCAAATAATGATAATCTAAAATATCCTGTTTACACACGACCATTACATAATGGTTTACAATACAAATATGTTACAACAAAATAAGTTTCTTGAATGCAGTTTTTACATAATATCATACAAGCATGGACTCCAAATCTCGTCCTTATTTAAGTATGCGACAGCGGAAGCTCTTAATAATCACCTGAGAATAAACATGCTTAAAACGTCAACAAAAATGTTGGTGAGTTATAGGTTTAACCTATATATATCAAATCATAATAATAGACCACAAGATTTCATATTTCAATACACATCCCATACATAGAGATAAAAATCATTCATATGGTGAACACCTGGTAACCGACATTAACAAGATGCATATATAAGAATATCCCCATCATTCCGGGACACCCTTCGGATATGATATAAATTTCGAAGTACTAAAGCATCCGGTACTTTGGATGGGGCTTGTTGGGCCCGATAGATCTATCTTTAGGATTCGCGTCAATTAGGGTGTCTGTTCCCTAATTCTTAGATTACCAGACTTAATAAAAAGGGGCATATTCTATTTCGATAATTCAACCATAGAATGTAGTTTCACGTACTTGTGTCTATTTTGTAAATCATTTATAAAACCTGCATGTATTCTCATCCCAAAAATATTAGATTTTAAAAGTGGGACTATAACTCACTTTCACAGATTTTTACTTCATCGGGAAGTAAGACTTGGCCACTGGTTGATTCACGAACCTATAACAATATATACATATATATCAAAGTATGTTCAAAATATATTTACAACACTTTTAATATATTTTGATGTTTTAAGTTTATTAAGTCAGCTGTCCTCGTTAGTAACCTACAACTAGTTGTCCACAGTTAGATGTACAGAAATAAATCGATAAATATTATCTTGAATCAATCCACGACCCAGTGTATACGTATCTCAGTATTGATCACAACTCAAACTATATATATTTTGGAATCAACCTCAACCCTGTATAGCTAACTCCAACATTCACATATAGAGTGTATATGGTTGTTCCGAAATATATATAGATGTGTCGACATGATAGGTCGAAACATTGTATACGTGTCTATGGTATCTCAAGATTACATAATATACAATACAAGTTGATTAAGTTATGGTTGGAATAGATTTGTTACCAATTTTCACGTAGCTAAAATGAGAAAAATTATCCAATCTTGTTTTACCCACAACTTCTTCATTTTAAATCCGTTTTGAGTGAATCAAATTGCTATGATTTCATATTGAACTCTATTTTATGAATCTAAACAGAAAAAGTATAGGTTTATAGTCGGAAAAATAAGTTACAAGTCGTTTTTGTAAAGGTAGTCATTTCAGTCGAAAGAACGACGTCTAGATGACCATTTTAGAAAACATACTTCCACTTTGAGTTTAACCATAATTTTTGGATATAGTTTCATGTTCATAATAAAAATCATTTTCTCAGAATAACAACTTTTAAATCAAAGTTTATCATAGTTTTTAATTAACTAACCCAAAACAGCCCGCGGTGTTACTACGACGGCGTAAATCCGGTTTTACGGTGTTTTTCGTGTTTCCAGGTTTTAAATCATTAAGTTAGCATATCATATAGATATAGAACATGTGTTTAGTTGATTTTAAAAGTCAAGTTAGAAGGATTAACTTTTGTTTGCGAACAAGTTTAGAATTAACTAAACTATGTTCTAGTGATTACAAGTTTAAACCTTCGAATAAGATAGCTTTATATGTATGAATCGAATGATGTTATGAACATCATTACTACCTTAATTTCCTTGGATAAACCTACTAGAAAATAGAAAAATGGATCTAGCTTCAATGGATCCTTGGATGGCTCGAAGTTCTTGAAGCAGAATCATGACACGAAAACAAGTTCAAGTAAGATCATCACTTGAAATAAGATTGTTATAGTTATAGAAATTGAACCAAAGTTTGAATATGATTATTACCTTGTATTAGAATGATAACCTACTGTAAGAAACAAAGATTTCTTGAGGTTGGATGATCACCTTACAAGATTGGAAGTGAGCTAGCAAACTTGAAAGTATTCTTGATTTTATGAAACTAGAACTTTTGGAATTTATGAAGAACACTTAGAACTTGAAGATAGAACTTGAGAGAGATCAATTAGATGAAGAAAATTGAAGAATGAAAGTGTTTATAGGTGTTTTTGGTCGTTGGTGTATGGATTAGATATAAAGGATATGTAATTTTGTTTTCATGTAAATAAGTCATGAATGATTACTCATATTTTTGTAATTTTATGAGATATTTCATGCTAGTTGCCAAATGATGGTTCCCACATGTGTTAGGTGACTCACATGGGCTGCTAAGAGCTGATCATTGGAGTGTATATACCAATAGTACATACATCTAAAAGCTGTGTATTGTACGAGTATGAATACGGGTGCATACGAGTAGAATTGTTGATGAAACTGAACGAGGATGTAATTGTAAGCATTTTTGTTAAGTAGAAGTATTTTGATAAGTGTCTTGAAGTCTTTCAAAAGTGTATGAATACATATTAAAACACTACATGTATATACATTTTAACTGAGTCGTTAAGTCATCGTTAGTCGTTACATGTAAATGTTGTTTTGAAACCTTTAGGTTAATGATCTTGTTGAATGTTGTTAACCCATTGTTTATTATAACAAATGAGATGTTAAATTGTTATATTATCATGATATTATGATATATAATATATCTCAGTATGATGTATATACAGTTAAATGTCGTTACAACGATAATCGTTACATATATGTCTCGTTTAAAAATCATTAAGTTAGTAGTCTTGTTTTTACATATGTAGTTCATTGTTAATATACTTTATGATATGTTTTCTTATCATAGTATCATGTTAACTATATATATATATCCATATATATGTCATCATATAGTTTTTACAAGTTTTAACGTTCGTGAATCACCGATCAACTTGGGTGGTCAATTGTCTATATGAAACATATTTCAATTAATCAAGTCTTAACAAGTTTGATTGCTTAACATGTTGGAAACATTTAATCATGTAAATATCAATCTCAATTAATATATATAAACATGGAAAAGTTCGGGTCACTACAGAAGTCAGCGGACCCCGAAGGTCATGCTTCTTCAATCGACGCCCTTTTGGCCTCGAACGACGAGTAGCGTAACATCGCGCTCTGCTACGCCATAGTGAATCCTAACGGATACCACTAACCATTCACACAATCGAGCAAGAACCACCTATATCAAACATATGCACGAAACATTAATTCTCTAAAAGAGGATCCGATACGCACATCCCTTAACCGAGGGATTTCACCTTGCTCGCCACACCCGTCCATTATCTCTCAACGAGATTTACCACATTACCACCTTGGTGATAATTCAAATCCAAAATCATAGGTACAATTTAACCGAAATTGTACTCTACCACAAATCGACCAAATCTAGGTCCCAACACAAATTTTGGATCTACCAAAAGCATTGTCCGAAATCTCACACTAAAACCTCCGCGTGCGGGAGTGTAACTCCCCCACTTGGAACTACGTTCCATAACCTCATCTCGTACACCCGCACAATGCTACCAAAGGTAGACTTTACCAATAATTGGGTTCGCACGGCCCATCACCATGTCTTGCTTCAACTTTGAGCATACCAAGGATCCTAACCTATCCTTAAACACTTCGAACGAAAAGTGTACCACAAATTACACGAACTATACACTCGCAATCATCCAATTGCTTTAGTTTGTCGAATTTCACCCGATCACTCTTGTACCTAAGGGTTTCACTTCGGTACCCTAAGTACAATGTAACCGTAACACAATCGGAGTCGAACACCACACTAGTAGGTATAAAAAGGCACCTAATGTCGCGTCACGTAGGCTCCTTTACCAACATACATCGAGATCAACACTCGATTTCAAGAGTTTCAATCCACCCGATGAACCTCATGGTTCATCAACTTCAACACGAAAGCGAACACGCGCTTAACGACCGAACACCAAAACCCATTTCCATGATTTGGTAGAAACATTTCCCAAATACTAAGGAATGCTTGGTTGTACCAAGTCTTACGCCCATCGCCCGACAATCAAACGTCACCATAGGGTACTTCCATTAGGAACGTCACCCATATCAATAACATGCACAACACCATTGAGACTTTAAGGGTCTCACTCAAACGAGCTTAACGACCCGATACCAACCAAAATGCTTAAGCGCCCAAGGTTTCGCACCATAGAGTCAAGGCACAACACACCACTTATACGCTCTACTGAGAGTAAACCGGAGCCATAAACGTAAACCGCCCGCTTGCTACGAATTATCTCCAACGGAGAATAAAGTTTAGCTAAGACTTACGCACATACCGCATGTTATTACAAACGAACAACATATAATTTCGTACTAAAAGTACCTGATGTAGCACTGTTGGGCTTCCGTGCTCCACTACCCATCATGTAATCGCGCTCTAACCTCCTAACCCGATCGTCATGCGATTCGGAACACTCTGACTTCTGGTGTCCCTCCATCCGGCAAATGAAACACCTGATTGAGCCTAAAGGCACTACCGTACAATCTTGTGCCAAATGACCCCGTTCCCCACACTTAAAGCACGTGAGCTTGTAACCCTTCTTATTCTTCTTCTTTACATTCCTGACGCCTTCAGGCGTACTTCGTGCCCTCTTATCATGAGCACCATGTAATCCTAACCTTACAAGTACATCCTCGTCATCGCTACCTCGAGGTTTGGGAAACCTCTTTTCAAACTCTTCCTTTACTACTTTAGTCACTTGGTCTCGGACCATTTCCGTCATTTGTCCTTCGACCAACTCCTTGGTTACTTCTCTAACTTTGCCGGTGAAAACTGAGACATATTGTTCAAACACGGCCTCAATCTTTAACGTTAACTCATCCTTCCCTTCGTGAATAGGTTCACTCGTTCCGCATCCAACTTTCGTTTTCATTATAAGGGATGCAAACGATTAGATCATGAACGTATAGACCACACGCACAACACCGTCCCATCTTGCTAAACACTTGTCGTACATCACTTGTTAGACATGATTTGCACCCGTAATAAGGTTTGCAAGTCCTTATTACGCACACACACCGTATCAACTCGTTAGTACAACGACCGCCTCGCTCGATGATATAAACAAACACAAACAAAATTCTACGCGATATAAACACACACGAGAATTATTATCACATCACAATAGCATATTAATAATATCCGCATTACTAATATAAACGCTTGTCAACTTATAAACAAGGCACTAACTATAACCTATTTTGACCGTAATCCTACAAGTCCCGCAACAATTTAAGCACATACAGAAGTCTAAGTCTAGGCACCTATCTCAAGTCACCTAAATCCCTTAGACCATGCTCTGATACCACTTGTAACATCCCAACCCGTAATACAAACGATCACGCGGAAATATCAATTAAATTTTTTTTTGCTGGAACAGCATATGGCGCGGCGCGCCAAACTGGCCTGTCCAAAAAGTCATGAAATGCGAAAATGTTTGACCACTTCCCGACGTATTTAGACAAAACGCTTTTCACAACCTATTCATATATGAAAAACTAACACGTTCCATTCATAAAATAAGTTTTACGAGACCGGGCCCACATCGGCCGTTTTACGACTTTCATACGAAAATACAAGTTTTCAATCACATGATTTGTAACACCAAATAAAGCCGAGCATGGCAATTGGGGATACGCTACCCAATCTTAATCAATCCAAAAGCAAGCCTTCTAAAGCAACTACGCGAGTCCACTAGTCCCACGCTTACCCGAGCCACCGCATCCATGCAAATCTATAAAAAGGTAAACAACGAGAGGGTAAGCTAATGCTTAGTGAGTGAGAATATACTACATACATATATATATGCATAAAATGGACACGCCACATAAAACCAAATACCGCATACCGGAGCATCCAAACATAAAGGCAAGCTAGTCTAAGCATACCGTAAGATCACTAAGCAACGAGCTAAAGATACATCAACAAAATAGAAGTTCACCAACAACGTTGTGAACAATGCCAATAAGCTACACCCGGAGGATTAGCTACATCACGACAATACAACATTATATGTATACAATATATATATATATATATATATATATATATATATATATATATATATATATATATATATATATATTTCTCGAATAACATAATTTGCTTACGCTTACAACACAATAACCATGGTTAACCAAATCTTCGCAAGGGAATGACTTCGCGAAACAAGTCATCGATGTTCATAACATCCGTTACGGTACTTAACACCTCGTATCACTAACCCCTAGGGTGGCACCTTAACACCTCGGCACTTCACCCCGAGTGGCATCTTAACACCTCGATGCTTCACTCATTATTTTACGGAGTGGTGTCTTAACACCTCGACACTACACCCCTAGGTGGCACCTTAACACCTCGGCACTTCACCCCGAGTGGCATCTTAACACCTCGATACTTCACTCATTATTTTACGGAGTGGTGTCTTAACACCTCGACACTACACCCCTAGGTGGCATCTTCACACCTCGATGCTTTACCCCGAGTGGCATCTTAATACCTCGATGCTTCACTCATCACGTGAAACGTGGTGTCTTAGCACCTCGACACTACACATTTCACGCTACAACAAATAGATACATTATATACCTACACATATAATTATTCCACTCACTATATTAACCCTTCGTCATTGGGGTTATATAAGTCCACATCACACGCCCATGTGATAACGTACACATAAAGTGTGCACCTCGCCAACGTGGTCAACCAAAACGCACAACCGTGCCAATTGGACCTATACACAAGTCCAACAATTCCACCTATACGAGAAGCGAGCTCTACAAGCGAGAACCCCTTCTCCCGTCCCGCACCCATCCTACACATACATATGCATATAGGATATTAACACTCACCTTGTCGCCTTGAAGAATGCTACCGAATAATCCGCAATCGCCGATGGAATGTACCTAATCCATTTATCACATAACAAGTAACACAATTAGGGTGGATATACAAATCAACCCAAACATATAATGTTTGGAAGTGCATTTGGGTCGAAATTGCACTAGTTGTCAATTTGGGTTGATTTGTATATCCACCCTAATTGTGTTACTTGTTATGTGATAAATGGAATAGGTACTTTCCATTGACGAGTCACGGATTACTTGGAAGCATTCGTCAAGTCGACAAGGTGAGTGTTAATATCCTATATGCATATGTATGTGTAGGATGGGCGCGGGTCGGGTGAAGTGGTTCTCAGTTATAGAGCTCAATTCACATATAGGTGGAATTGATGGACTTGTGTACATGTCCAATTGGCACGGATGTGCGTTTTGGTTGACCACCTTTGGCGAGGTGCACACTTCGTGTGTACATTATCACATGGGCTTGTGAGTGGAATAATTATATACGTATGTGTATGAGTTATTTATTTGTGGGGTATGGATTGAAGTTCAATGTTGACGATACCATACCCTAGAGTATATTTGTGATGTTGATGAGGGTTTAAAGTTCGTTGTGGACGATACCTCATATGTGTGGAATTAAAGTTCGATGTTGACGATGCCATACGATTATTGTAGTGATGTTGATGAGGGTTTAAAGTTCGTTGTTGACGATACCTCATATGTGGGTTTAAAGTTCGGTGTTGATGATACCACATTAATATAGGCGAATGGGATTTAAGTTCGATGTTGACGATACCATTCGTTGGGCTAGCCATGAGATCTTGAGTACTATGGATGTTGTGAACATCGATGTTTGTCGTATTGTTGTAATATATATATATATATATATATATATATATATATATATATATATATATATATATATATATATATATATATATATATATATATATATATATATATATATATATATTAATGTATTGTTGTGGTGTAGCTAAACCTTTGGGTGTAGCTTATTGGCGTTGTTCATATCGTTGTTGGTGAACTTATATTTTGTTGATGTATCTTTAGCTCGTTGCTTAGTGATCGTACGGTATGCTTAGTATTAACTTGCCTTTAGGCTTGGATGCTCCGGTATGCGGTATTTGATATTTTGTGGCGTGTCCATTTTATGCATATATATGTATGTAGTATATTTCCACTCACTAAGCGTTAGCTTACCCTCTCGTTGTTGATATTTTTATAGGTTCGCATGCTTGGCGGCTCGGGTGAGCTTGGGGATTAGAGATCTTGGCTAGGTTGCTTTAGAAGATCTTGCTTTTGTACTCGATTAGGATTTGGGTAGCGTAGTCCCAAATCACCATGCTCTATTTTGGTTGGAAACTAAACTAGTCGGGTCGTGTATGTCCTTTTGGACAATTAACTAAAGTATTATTTAAAGCGTATTAAAAGGAAAAATTTTATTGGGCCGGTTTTAATACGGGTTGGGATGTTACAAGTGGTATCAGAGCATGGTCTAAGGGATTTAGGTGACTTGAGATAGGTGCCTAGACTTAGACTTTTGTGTGTGCTTAATTGTTGCGGGACTTGTAGGATTACGGGTCGAAATGGGTTAGTTAGTGCCTTGTTTATAGGTTGACTAACGTTATATTAGTAATGCGGATATTATTAATATATTTGTGTTGTGATAATAATTCTCGCGTATGTGCATATCGCGTAGAATTTTGTTTGTGTTTGTTTGTATCATCGAGCGAGGCGGTTGTTGTACTAACGAGTTGAGACGACGTGTGTGCGTAATAAGGACTTGCAAACCTTATTACGGGTGCAAATCGTGTCTAGCAAGTGATGTACGACGAGTGTTGAGCAAGATGGGGCGATGTTATGCGTGTTGTTTTATACGTTCGTGGACTAATCGTTTTGCATTCTTTAGAATGACGACTCGAAACGAGATCGAGACGAACAACGAGGAGTTTAACTCTAGAGTTGCGGCCGCCGTTGCGGAGCAAATGAGTGCGTTTCGAGAAGAAATGGATAGGAAGTATTCCGAATTTCGGGGTAGTATTGAAATGGAGCATTGTCTTAAGAGCTTCATGAGGACTAAACCCAAGATGTATGACGGGAAACCGGATCCTTTGGTAAGCACAACTTGGATTTCGGATGTCGAAGGGTGTTTTCGTACTATTGATTGCCCTCCCGAGAAAAAGACGAGACTCGCTACTAGTCTGTTGCGGGGCAGGGCAAGGGATTGGTTGGATGGTAAGATCGATCTTGTCGGTGGCGAAACGTTTATGGCCTTATCGTGGAACGAGTTTAAGGAGGAATTCTTCGAGGAGTTCCGGACTTCGGCCGATTTGTGGGAATTGTGTAATGAGTTGCGAAATTTGAGACAAGGATCTATGGATTTGAATACTCTCAAGATGACCTTTATGGCGAAGGCTCATTTTTACCCGGAGTATTTGGGGAATGATCGTTTGTTAATGGGGGATTTCTATCGGACCATGAATGATGACTTGAAAAGTAAAATTAGTCGGGGTCAAGCGAAATTGTTTGCGGAATTATTCAACTTGGCTAGTGGTTTCGAGTCGTATACGCGATCAAAGATGTGTGAACCTTCAAGTAAGAGGAGGGTTGATTCGTACGGCGCCCCGGGTAAGAAAAATAAGGGTGCAAGTGCGAGTACGGGTAATGTGGGAAAAGGCACGGTGGATTCTCGTGCACCTAGATGTTTCAATTGTGGTGTTAGGGGCCACAAGTTGTGGGAGTGCACAATGCCGAGAAGTGATGACGGGATGTGCTACTATTGTCATAAGGAGGGGCATCGCAAGCCTGATTGTCCCGAGTTGGTGGCGAATGCCGCAAGGAGACGTTGAGGTACGTTTCATTTTAATAAATATGTCATTTGAATATTTATTTATCTCGCGTTTAAGTTTGGATTTGTTAAATGCATTTTGTTGTGCATAGTGTTGTTATGGGTGACGTTCCTAATGGAAGTACCCTATAGTGATGTTGATTTTTGGACGAAGGGCATAAGACTTGGTGTAACCAAGCATTCCTTAGTATTTGGGAAATGTTTCTACCAAGCCATGGAAATAGGTTTTGGTGTTCAATTGTTAAGCGCGTGTTCGCTTGTATGTTGGAGTTGATGAACCATGAGGTTCGACGGGTGGGATGAAACCCTTGAAATTGAGTGTTTTGGATCTCGATGTACGTTGGTAAAGGAGTCTACGTGACGCGACATTAGGTACCTCTTTTATACCTATTAGCGTGGTGTTCGACTCCGATTGTGTGGTGGTTACATTGTACTTAGGGTACCGGAGTGAAACCCTTAGGTACATGAGTGACTAGGTGGAAATTGATAAACTAGAGCAATTGGATGATTGCGAGGGTGTGGTTTGTGTAATCATGGTACACTTTTTTTTTCGAAGTGTTTAAGGATTGATTAAAATCCTTCGTGTACTCAAAGCTGGAGCAAGATATGGTGATGGGTCGTGTGAACCCAATTGTTGGTAAAGTATACCTTTGGTAGCATTGTACGGTTGTACGAGTTGTGACATTGGAACGTAGTTCCAAGTAGGGGAGTTTTCACTTCCGCCCGAGGAAGTTGTAGTGTGAGATTTCAGATGATGCTTTTGGTAGATCCGGAAATTTGGTCAGTTTGTGGTAGAGTACAATTTCGGATAAATTATACTTATGGTTTGGATTTAAATTATCACCGAGGTGGTAATGTGGTAAATATCGTTGAGAGATAATGGACGTGTTTGGCGAGCAAGGTGAAATCCTTCGGTTAAGGGGGGTGTGTGTCGGATTCTCTTCTAGAGAAGTATGGTTTTGTGCCTATGTTTGATATAGGTGGTTTCTTGCTCGAGTATGGTGACTGGTTAGTGATATCCGTTAGGATTCACTATAGCGTAGCAGAGCGCGATGTTACGCTACTCGTCGTTCGAGGCCAAAAGGGCGTTGATTGATGAAGCATGACTTTCGGAGTCCGCTGACTTCATTATGGTATTGTGATTAATAAAGCATGACCTTAGGGGTCCGCTGACTTCATCATGGGAGTATGCGATTGGTGAAGCATGACCTTCGGGGTCCGCTGACTTCATCATGAGCGAGATGTGATATCGGTGAAGCATGACCTTCGGGGTCCGCTGACTTCATCCGGTGTTGAGATTGGTGGAGCATGACCATCGGGGTCCGCTGACTTCATCAAAGGAGTAGTGTTATGTCGGTATGGTGTAACATTATCGGAAAATGCGAGTACCGGTAGGAAATGTGAGTACCATTCCTGAGTTGTGTTGTGGGACGTGAATATCGGGTTGTTCGTATTCACAATATTTCGGGTAGTACGATTGTCCCTGTTGGTTGGACTCATAGTTTGAGGTAGCGAATGTCGGGTAGTTCGGATTCACTAAGGCTTGGGTTGTACGGCCATCCTCGGTTATACTATGTGGCGGTGGTAGTGAATATCGGGTTGCGCGTATTCAGGATGACTCGGGTTGTGCGGTCATTTCGTTGTGAGATGTATGAATTGGGGTTGGTGAATTTCGGGTTGTGCAAATTCACTAAGGTTCGGGTTGTTTCGACCATCCTCCATATGTGTTTAGGCTCGGGTTGTTTCGGCCATGTTGAGTTGTGATCTATCGGTTGTTTTATACACCGATGGTGGGGTCGTAAGGACCGTGTGGTTTGATCTATTGGTTGTTTTATGCACCAATGGTGGGATTGTAAGGACCATGTTGTGTGAACTATCGGTTGATTTATACATCGATGGTGGGGTCGTGAGAACCATGTTGTAGGATTAGTGATGCGATAGCCTTACTTCGCTCACATGTTGTTACAGGTGTGACGAATTGTCGATTTTGGTACACCTTTGGATTAGCATTTTCATAGTCGTTTTGGGCGCTATCGGTTTTAACCGTTTGTTATGATGTTACGGTAGTTGCGTATGGGTCGTATTGCACACTACAAGGGTTGTTTAGTGATTGGTGTTATCCGTAAGGATTCGTTTGGTTCGGTCTCCATCGTTTCGTGTTGTTGACCTTAGGTTGACTTGGTTACTTTTAGCATTGTACTCGGTAAGGATACGCTAGTGGATTGATATCTCGGTTCGAGATTTGGTTGAGTTTTCCCGATGTTAGGGAATGAGCATGGCTTTAGTGCTAGGATTAGTGAATTTGATAAATCACGGGCGACGATTTAGTTGTTAAAGGCGATTCATTGGGAAGGATTGCTTAGGAAAGTCGGATTGGGGCTATGTTTGAGAACCGTTGAGTGAGGTCTGTTCGGTTACGTGTTGCAGATCACGAGGACGCGATCGTGTTTAAGTGGGGGAGAGTTGTAACACCCCGTTTTTCCCCGTACATGATTTATAGGTGTATTGTGTATGTACGACAGGCGTATGAAGGGTTCGATACATGTTGGGTGTTAAAGTCTTGCATGCGAGAAATTGAGTCAGGACACGTAGAGTGTCGCGGCGCGACAAAGGGAGCCGCGGCGTGGCATTTAACTGAAATCCAGATCAGAAGCTTGTTTAAAAATGATCCCAGAACTAGGCAAATGTCGCGGCGCGACATTTGAGGCCGCGGCGCGGCATTCTGGTCAAACTGGTGCCGGATTCTTGTAATTTTAAATGAAGTTCAAGGGCATTTTGGTCTTTTCACGTTTGAGCCAGATTTGAGGATTTAACCTCATCCATTCATTTCATTTCTCATTTTAATTTCCCTTTTCTTTTCATTTTTCCTCTCAAACTCAAACACCCATTTGATTTCAAAGGGATTTTTGGAAAGGAAGAAGCGGGATTTAATCTTTGGCGTAGTTGACAAGTTTGTTCTCCTCGTTCCTAGCTACACGGTGATACAAGTGGTAAGCTCTAACTCCGAATTTCATTTTCGTGTTCATCATTCAAATTTGGGGCTTTTGATTTGTATGATTCATAGATGGAATCCATTTAGTTGTTAATTGGAGATTAACACCAAGATTCGGGTTTATAAGTGTTAAAGGCGGGTTTTGGGTTGGTTAATGATTTAACCATGTTTAAGACTTGTAAATGGTGTACAATCACTAGCATTAGTGATTATTGGTGTTTTGAAGACTCTTAGGGTTTTCGTGGTTGACTAATTTTGACAAGAGTCAAAATTAGGGTTTGTTGAGGATTATGACCCGAATGTCGATTCGATGAGGTTTGTAAACTTAAAATGGATTAAGTTGAAGTATAAAACCGAGTTAAACATTTTTTGGTGTCAAAACTTGTAAATGATGAGATTTTGACCTTATGGGTCAAAATTATGGTTTATGGGCGATTTTGAGAACGATAAGTGTTTAACACTTGTGTTCGGGTTTAATTGGCATATTAGGACCATTTTCACTCGTGTTAGTGATTATTGGTTAGTTTGGGCGCGTTCGGTGTTTGGAAGTGCATTTGGGTCGAAATTGCACTAAGGGTAAATTGGGTTGGTTTGTAAGTCAACTCTAATTGTGTATTGTTGTATTTGTGATAATGGAATAGGTACTTTCCATTGACGAGTCGCGTATTACATGGAAGCATTCATCAAGGCGACAAGGTGAGTGTTAATATCCTATATGCATATGTATGTGTAGGATGGGTGCGGGTCGGGTGAAGTGGTTCTCAGTTATAGAGCTCACTTCACATATAGGTGGAATTCATGGACTTGTGTACATGTCCAATTGGCATGGATGTGCGTTTTGGTTGACCACCTTTGGAGAGGTGCACACTTCATGTGTACATTATCACATGGGCTTGTGAGTGGAATAATTATATACGTATGTATATGAGTTATTTATTTGTGGGGTATGGGTTGAAGTTCGATGTTGACGATACCATACCCTAGAGTATATTTGTGATGTTGATGAGGGTTTAAAGTTCGTTGTTGAGGATACCTAATATGTATGGAATTAAAGTTCGATGTTGATGATGCCATACGATTATTGTAGTGACGTTGATGAGGGTTTAAAGTTCGTTGTTGACTGATAATGCTAAAAACGAACATATATATTTCATAGCATTATTCCTCAAGAAAGACAAGCTTTTAGTTGTAATTGTTCTATTTACAAGTGATATTCGTTTAAATAATAAAAGGTGAAGACAAAAGACAGATTCGACGAATTGAAGACGCAAACGACCAAAAAGCTCAAAAGAACAAAAGACAATCAAAGAGGTTCCAATTATTGATAAGAAACGTCTCGAAATCACAAGAGTACAAGATTCAAAACGCAAAGTACAAAATATAAAATTGTACGCAAGGACGTTCGAAAATCCGGAACCGGGACCAGAGTCAACTCTTAACGCTCGACGCAACGGACTAAAAATTACAAGTTAACTATGTATATAAATATAATATAATATATAATTAATTATATTAATTATATATATATTATATATATATTATAAAACCGTCGGCAGAGAAAGACTCCAAGGGTGTGAGCTGTAAATACATTCTCCGCGACTCGCGGAGTTTGAAGAGGATTTTGCCGCGAGTCGCGTAGCCCCAAAAATCAACTCTGCCTATAAAGCAAACCGAATTCTGATCATTTTTCATATTCTATTTCTCTCTTCTCTCATATATACGTAAAATATATATATATATAATTTATATTTTAATTTTAATTTTAATTATAATTCTAATAATAAGGGTATGTTAGCGAATGTTGTAAGGGTGTAAGTCAAAATTCTGTCCGTGTAACGCTACGCTATTTTTAATCATTGTAAGTTATGTTCAACCTTTTTATATTAATGTCTCGTAGCTAAGTTATTATTATGTTTATTTAAAACGAAGTAATCTTGATGTTGGGCTAATTACTAAAATTGGGTAATTGGGCTTTGTACCATAATTGGGGTTTGGACAAAAGAACGACACTTGTGGAAATTAGACTATGGGCTATTAATGGGCTTTATATTTGTTTAACTAAATGATAGTTTGTTAATGTTAATATAAAGATTTACAATTGGGCGTCCCTATAAATTACCATATACACTCGATCGGACACGATGGGCGAAGTATTTATATGTACGAATAATCGTTCATTTAACCGGACACGGGAATGGAATAATGGCCACTAGAATAATTAAAACAGGGGTGAAATTACATTCAAGGGTAATTGGTGTAATTGTTAACAAAGTAGTAAAACCTTGGTTTACACGCAGTCGATAACCTGGTGTATTCATTAAACAAAGTATTAAAACCTTGTTACAATTCGAATCCCCAATTAGTTGGAATATTTAACTTCGGGTATAATAATAATTTGACGAGGACACTCGCACTTTATATTTATGACTGATGGACTGTTATGGACGAAAACCAGACGGACATATTAAATAATCCAGGACAATTAACCCATGGGCATAAAACTAAAATCAACACGTCAAACATCATGATTACGGAAGTTTAAATAAGCATAATTCTTTTATTTCATATTAATTTCCTTTATTTTATATTTAATTGCACTTCTAATTATCGCACTTTTATTTATTGTTATTTAATCGCACTTTTAATTATCGTACTTTTTAATTATCGTAAGTTTATTTTATCGCACTTTTATTATTCGCAATTTCATTATCGTTATTTACTTTACGCTTTAATTTAAGTCTTGTATTTATTTTATATTTTACATTAGGTTTTAACTGCGACTAAAATCTTAAAATCGACAAACCGGTCATTAAACGGTAAAAACCCCCCTTTATAATAATAATATTACTTATATATATATTTGTATTTTTATAAAAGTAAACTAATATAGCGTTGAGCTTTGTTTAAAGATTTCCCTGTGGAACGAACCGGACTTACTAAAAACTACACTACTGTACGATTAGGTACACTGCCTATAAGTGTTGTAGCAAGGTTTAAGTATATCCATTCTATAAATAAATAAATATCTTGTGTAAAATTGTATCGTATTTAATAGTGTTTTCTGCTAAAATTAATAACTATTTTATATACACCTCGCATAACATCAAGTATTTTTTGGCGCCGCTGCCGGGGACTTATCTTAAAAGCCGGAAGCGCAACGCTAATATAATATAAAAAAAAAAGATTTTTAGTTTACTTTTATTAAAAATTCATTTTTTGTAAAAATACGTTTTAATTATTCAAAAATATAAAAAGAAAAACAAAAATATAAGTATTTTTAAGATTTTGTTAAATATTTAAGTTTTATAAGTTTCTTTATTTCTATTTTAGTTTATAAAAATATAAGTTTTATTAACTATCTTTTATTTATAGAAAAAAATTAAAAACAGAAAATAAAAAAAAATAAATAAAGAAAAAACGCGTCGAATTTAAAGCTGTCATCTGAATTTTTGAACCCCGCGACTCGCGGGGTTTGATGCAATAATTACCGCGACTCGCGGAGGGTACCTGACACACGGACAGAAGCCCTAATTCAGCATTAATTACGGGTTTTAATTAATTATTATTATTATTTAACCCTAATTATTATTATTATTATTATTATTAGTTTTATTTTAAGATTTACTTTTTATTTAATTTGTTTTATTTTGTTTAAATTAGTTTTATTAAATTGTAAAATTAGTAGTTTTATTAAATAAATAATATAAAAATAATATTTTTATAAAAATTGTACTTTTTACAACTTTTTATATATTTTTATATTTTGTCTTTTTTTTAATCGTTGTAGCATAACTTTTGTATTTTTAAGCTCATATTTAATTTTAAACTTAGTTTTTGCCATAGTTATTTTTACTCCTAGATTTTTAGGCTTTGCCGTAGAATTCCTTAAGTGCTTTTTCTTTAGACTAAGATTTAGGTGCTTTAGAATTTTGCGACGCCTTTTTAAGTTTTAGTTTCTTTTTAAGTTATTTCCATTTGGGATTTAGTTTTTCCTGTAAGCTTTGATATTTTTAGACGACTTTTACTATGTACCAATTATCATTCCAATTAGTAATTTCAATTTGCGATTATAATTTTAAGTTAGTTGTAGTAATAAGGTTAGGTTAGTCAAGTATTTTTAAGTTTTTATAAGTTTCTTTTATTTTTCCGTCACCTTTTATTTTTCAACCATTTTTCTTTTTCGACCTTTTTCGACGAACTCTTTTTCTCTCTTATTTCTCGCCATTCTAGTTTTTAGGACTTAGAATTTTTTCTACTTCTTATCTAAATTTCTTAAAATTACGAAAATTTATTTTAAGTGGTTAAATTAATAGACATCAAAATTTTCTGGTTCGTAGTAATAGTTGGATTTGTACGTGGACCGGGTTATTGGAGCCAAACAGTCCTCAATTATATTAAGACCAAACGAATCCTGCCCCTCTGCTGCATCTTTTGGCTATTCGAAACGTGGGCAAAATCAGAAAAGTCTATTAATTGGATAACTTATTATAATTTTTCTTTCCCTTTTAAAACTAATAGGATATTCAGTGAATGCACCGAGCAAGACGTTCACCCCCTTTTGTACGTTCACCACCTGTAACTAGATCAAGACATTTAGCAAATATAACCGCCGTTGATTTTTCTTTAGAATCGTCATCCAGTCGACCAACTACTTCAGTTCAAATTTCCGATAATCCATTTTTTGAACACAACCTCACAATTGAGAATCCAGAGAATATTCAGGAACGGTTCGTAGATCCTGAACCATTAAACTTTCCTCCGGAGCCACCAATCATTCAAACAGAGATTGTTGAGGAACGAACCATTAAATCAGAATCATCTAGTGATACCGATTCAACAAATTCAATTATGGAGAATCTGGAACCTTTAAGTATGGAAGACCGAATGAGAGCTAAACGCACTGGCCAAGGTCACGCAATTACTCATCCAGACATTAATGCGCCAGATTATGAAATCAAAGGACAAATTCTACACATGGTGACTAATCAATGCCAATTTAGTGGTGCGCCGAAGGAAGATCCAAATGAACATCTACGTACCTTTAATAGGATCTGCACACTATTTAAAATCCGAGAAGTGGAGGATGAACAGATATATCTCATGTTATTTCCCTGGACTTTAAAGGGAGAAGCCAAAGATTGGTTGGAATCGTTACCTGAAGGGGCGATCGATACATGGGACGTTTTAGTTGACAAATTTCTTAAACAATTCTTTCCTGCATCTAAAGCCGTAAGACTTCAAGCAGAAATTGTTACGTTCACACAGAAACCGAATGAAACTCTATATGAGGCGTGGACTAGATATGGAAAGTTATTAAGAGGATGTCCGCAACATGGTTTAGACACCTGTCAAATAGTACAAATATTCTACCAAGGATGCGACATCACTACAAGAAAAGACATAGATATAGCAGCTGGTGGTTCTATTATGAAGAAAACCGAAACTGATGCTTACAAAATTATTGATAATACTGCTTCCCACTCACATGAGTGGCACCAAGAAAAAGATATCATTAGATCATCTAAAGCAGCTAGAGCCGATTCTAGCCATGACTTAGATTCCATTTCCGCAAAGATAGATGCTGTGGAGAGACGAATGGAAAAGATGACTAAGGATATTCACTCAATACGAATTAGTTGTGAGCAGTGTGGAGGACCACATTTGACAAAAGATTGTCTCAGTATTGAATTAACAATGGAACAAAGAGAGAATATTTCATACATAAACCAAAGGCCTGGAAATAATTATCAGAATAATTATCAACCGCCAAGACCGATTTACAATCAAAACCAGAATTATAACCGAAATATTCCATACAACAACCAACAAGGTCCTAGCAATCAACAAGTATCCAATAATACTTACAATCAGCAAAGACCGAATTTTCAAAACAAACCACCACAACAAACCGATGATAAAAAGCCGAATTTAGAAGATATGATGACGAAGCTAGTTGAAACTCAAACGCAGTTTTTCACAACTCAGAAACAAACTAATGAACAAAATGCTCAAGCATTTAGAAATCAACAAGCTTCTATTCAAAATCTGGAACAAGAAGTAAGTAACCTAGCAAGGTTAATAGGTGAAAGAAAACCGGGAAGTCTACCTAGTGATACAAATGCTAACCCCCGAAATGAAACAGCTAAAGCCATTACCACAAGAAGTGGTACAACACTTAAACCACCTGAAATACCTGTAACTTCTGATGAAACCATTCCTACTCCACAAGAACCACAACCTGATCAAGATAAGGAAAAAGAACCGGTAGTTGAAAAGATTAATGAAGATAACACAGTTAAGGATAAACCTTATGTTAAACCATACCAACCACCACTTCCTTACTCGAGTAAAATGAAGAAAGAAAAACTTGAAGCCGAGCAATCCAAATTTTTGGATATGTTTAAACAGATAAATGTAAATCTTCCTTTCATTGATGTGATTTCAGGAATGCCAAGATATGCTAAATTCTTGAAAGATCTAATCTCAAATAGAAAGAAAATGGAAGAACTCTCGGCTGTTACTATGAATGCTAATTGTTCAGCAGTGCTGTTGAATAAGATACCAGAAAAACTATCTGATCCAGGAAGTTTCACAATTCCATGTTTTTTGGGTAGTCTTAGTTCAATAGAAGCATTGGCAGACTTAGGTGCTAGTATAAATCTAATGCCGTATTCACTATACGCTAAACTAGACCTTGGAGAATTGAAACCAACCAGAATAAGCATACAACTAGCCGATAGATCAATAAAATATCCTAGAGGGATAATGGAGAACATGCTAGTTAAAGTTGGTACTTTAGTATTTCCAGTAGATTTTGTTGTTCTGGACATGGAAGAAGATTCTCAAGTTCCTCTCATATTAGGAAGACCATTCTTAAACACGGCTAAAGCAATGATAGACGTGTTCGGTAAGAAATTGACCCTAAGTATAGAGGATGAGAGTGTTACCTTTTCAGTTGATAGAGCAATGCAACAACCACAATCTGCAGATGATACATGTTATTATATTCAAACTATAGATGCACATGCAGAATTATTAGAAGAATTTCCAGAATTACAAGGAACAGGAGAATGTTCTTTAGGAGAAGGTAATGAACCAATTGATGAAGCTGAAATGTTAGCTACACTTATAGCTAATGGATATGAACCAACAACAGAAGAAATTCAAATGCTAAAAGAAGAAGACAGATATCGATATAAATCATCGATAGAAGAACCTCCGAAATTAGAGTTAAAGCCACTTCCAAACCATTTGGAATACGCTTATTTACATGGTGAATCTGAATTACCTGTAATAATATCGTCTTCTCTTACTGAAAATGAGAAATCACAACTCATTTCTGTGTTGAAAGCTCATAAACCAGCCATTGCATGGAAGATTCATGATATTAAAGGAATAAGTCCTTCGTATTGCACACATAAAATTCTTATGGAAGAAGGTCATAAAACGTATGTGCAACGCCAACGAAGACTAAATCCTAATATGCAAGATGTAGTTAAGAAAGAGATTATTAAACTGCTAGATGCAGGTTTAATTTATCCAATCTCTGATAGTCCATGGGTAAGCCCAGTTCAATGCGTGCCTAAGAAGGGTGGCATGACTGTCATTACAAATGAGAAAAATGAGCTTATTCCTACTAGGACTGTAACAGGATGGCGTGTATGTATTGATTATAGAAAATTAAATGACGCCACCAGAAAAGATCACTTTCCCTTACCTTTCATAGATCAAATGTTGGAAAGATTAGCCGAAAATAGTTACTATTGTTTTCTAGATGGATTTTCCGGATATTTTCAAATTCCAATAGCACCCGAAGACCAAGAGAAAACTACATTCACGTGCCCTTATGGTACTTTTGCTTACAAACGCATGCCATTTGGACTTTGCAACGCCCCTGCAACCTTTCAAAGGTGTATGATGGCGATTTTTCACGACATGATAGAAGAATGCATGGAAGTATTCATGGATGACTTTTCAGTCTTCGGTGATACATTTAAATCATGTCTAGTTAATCTGGAACGAATGCTAATTAGATGCGAAAAATCAAATCTAGTACTTAATTGGGAGAAATGCCATTTCATGGTTAAAGAAGGCATCGTTCTTGGACATAAAATTTCAAAGGAAGGAATTGAAGTGGATAGAGCTAAAGTAGATGTAATTGCTAAACTTCCACATCCCACCAATGTTAGAGGAGTTAGGAGTTTTCTAGGGCATGCCGGTTTTTACCAATGTTTCATAAAAGATTTTTCTAAAATTGCCACTCCTATGAATAAACTCCTAGAAAAGGATGCGCCATTCATCTTTTCAGATGAGTGTATCAAATCTTTTAATATTCTTAAAGAGAAACTCACTAATGCACCGATCATGATAACACCAAATTGGAATCTACCATTTGAACTAATGTGCGATGCAAGTGATTTTGCAATGGGAGCCGTTTTAGGACAAAGGATTGAAAAACGATTTCAACCTATATATTATGCTAGTAAGACATTACAAGGAGCACAAACAAACTATACAACTACTGAAAAAGAACTCCTTGCTATTGTCTTTGCTTTTGACAAATTTCGATCATATCTCGTTCTAGCAAAAACGGTGGTCTATACCGACCATTCTGCTCTTAGATACCTATTTTCAAAACAAGATGCTAAACCAAGATTAATCCGTTGGATCTTACTCTTACAAGAGTTTGATATTGAAATCTGAGATAAAAGAGGAGCAGAAAATCTCGCCGCTGATCATCTTTCTCGTCTTGAAAATCCCGAATTAGAAGTTCTAAATGAATCAGCCATACAAGACAACTTTCCTGATGAATATCTATTGAAGATAGATTATAAAGAAATCCCATGGTTTGCAGACTATGCAAACTACTTAGTTTGTGGATTCCTTGAAAAAGGATTATCGTACCAAAGACGAAAGAAATTCTTCAGTGATATAAAACACTATTTCTGGGAAGATCCACATCTGTTTAAAAGTTGTCCCGATGGAATAATACGCCGATGTGTATTTGGAGATGAAGCTAGTAAAATTTTAAACCATTGTCACACAGGACCAACAGGAGGGCATTATGGGCCTCAACTAACAGCAAGAAAAGTTTATGAAGCTGGATTCTATTGGCCTACAATTTACAAAGACGCACACCTTCTTTGCAAATCCTGTGATGCATGTCAAAGGGCCGGAAAAATAAGTCAACGTGATGAAATGCCACAAAATGTCATCCAAGTATGTGAAGTATTTGACATTTGGGGTATTGACTTTATGGGTCCATTTCCAAAATCTAATAATAATCTATATATACTCGTAGCCATTGATTATGTATCTAAATGGGCGGAAGCACAAGCTCTCCCAACTAACGATGCACGAGTTGTAGTCAACTTTTTAAAACGTCTTTTTGCAAGGTTTGGAACACCGAAAGCTTTAATAAGTGATCGGGGTACTCATTTCTGTAATAATCAACTTGAGAAAGTTCTTAAAAGATATGGAGTAACTCATAAAATCTCCACCGCATATCATACACAAACAAGTGGACAAGTTGAAAATACCAACCGAGCTTTAAAACGTATTCTAGAAAAAACCGTAGGATCAAATCCGAAGGAATGGTCCATTAAATTGGAGGATGCACTCTGGGCTTTTAGAACAGCCTACAAAACTCCAATTGGAACCACACCTTTTAGACTTGTTTATGGAAAAGCATGTCATCTTCCAGTAGAAATTGAACACAAAGCATTTTGGGCTTTGAAAACATGTAATCTTGATTTACATGAAGCCGGACGTCTACGATTAAGTCAACTAAACGAATTAGAAGAATTAAGACATGAAGCATACGAAAATTCGTTAATCTATAAGGAAAGAACGAAGAAATGGCATGATAAAAGAATCAGAAGTTCAAAAGAATTTAAAGAAGGAGACAGAGTTCTTCTTTTCAATTCACGATTCAAGCTATTTCCTGGAAAATTGAAATCAAGATGGTCTGGACCATTCATAGTCAAAAGAGTTTTCCCATACGGAACGATAGAATTAATAAATTCAAATGGGATTGAATTTAAGGTTAATGGTCACAGAGTTAAACATTACATACATGGTCCGATGGAAGTCGACAACGAAGTTAATCACAATTTCGACACCACAGCTAACTAAGTGTGGGGAGAACCAAGTCTTTAAAGGATAATATGTATTTCTGTTAGAGTTAGATTGTCTGTTTTCGTGTAGTTCTCGAAAATGGTACCCGAATGGTCTTTCCCTAGCAGACCCTAAAGAACTAGTCTTCTCCCCCCATTCTGAATTTTTATTTTTTTTAGGTTTTTACAAAATGAAGACTGCCTGTGAACTAAACCATGGTCTAATGCTACACGCTTTGATCACTAAACGTAATAATGACATACTACCGAGTGAAATAGTATCAGTAATCAGAGAAAGAATGGACGGAGTTAGAAAAGAATCCAGATACGAAGATAATAAGTTACAATTTGGTAAAGGAAAATCAAAATCCGCAGCGAAAAGAAGAGCACGACACCTAGAAAGATGTCACAAATGCGGAAAATGGTCACATGGAGGTAAATGTTCAAATAATCAAACCTATTCAAATACCGAATTTGTTACTTTATGCAGAGACGGACCGTTCATATGTTTAGAAGAAAAGACACTGAATGCTCGAGGTTACGCCTATGTAGCCATGGAAAACCAATTAAACCGACTATCTTATGAATGGAATATATCATATAACTAAGAAATCTATTCCACAGGTATGTCTGTACAGTTTTTATTTTTATTTTTATTTTTAACCTTTTGATAATAAACGCTAATTTGTTCGCTAAAAAGTATTAAATTGGTATTGAATAAAATTAGGTTTGGCGACCGAAATTATTGATATCATTCAAAAATTTATTACATCACTGCGAAATTTAACGTTTATTCTTAAGGTATAAATATCTTTAAACAATCAACCCAAAATATTTCAAAAATTCGTCATGAGTTAAATTAGGTCTTGGAACCGAAATTACTTTACCGAAAAGAGGGGCGCATATTTTTGATAATATTTGATTGATTAAAGTGGGATAAAAAGACAAAAAGATTTTTAAATTTATTTTTACCATGTTTTTAAAATTAATATTTAAATCTTAAATTAATATTGTAAACTTTGTAAAAACAATATATTTAAAATTATAAATATTTGAAAAATTAATATAAGTTTGATATGAATTTATAAATTTTTAAATTAAGTTTGGTGTGAATTTTTAATTTTTAAAATATAAATTTTTTTGCATTTCAAATTTTAAGTTTGGTGTGAATTTTTAATATTAATTTTGAATTTTATATTTAAGTTGTGTGAATTTAAAAACAAAAATTTACTTTATCTCATTAAGTTAAGAATATGATTTTTAAAATTCGTCGTAAGTTGAAGACTAGGTCTTTGAACCGAAATTGCTTTACCCACGGGAGGGACGAGAACTTTTATTATCATTATTTTTAATCTTTTTGATTTAAAGTATGCCAAAAACATTAAAAAAACCCAAAAATCTTAGCTTTTAAAACAATCGCTACAAAAAGACAAATTTTAAAATTTTGTCGAGAGACGGACTAGGACATCGATCCGAAACGACCTCGTCCTAAATAATAAGGGAAACAAAATTTTAAAATTAATTTCTTAATTGTTTTCAAAAGTTAATGATTATAAAAAAAAAAAAAAAAAATATACCAAACTCCGCGAGTCGCGGAGTTTGAAGAGTATTTCACCGCGACTCGCGGAGGGGTCAGAAATCAGAAAAAAAATATAGAGCTGAACGATCAGTTTATTGACACACAACTCCACAACTCAAAAACACAGCAACGAAAAAACCCCGAAAATACACCCAAAAACACCCCAAAAATCCCAATTTTTAACCGTTAATCACCAAATCTTTTGCTAAAATCATGTTGAGAAGGATGCTATCTAAGAATTACTCAAGAAAAAGGAATGAAAGGGGTGAATCTTCATCCCAAGCCCGCAATGCTCCTGCTGAGAATTTGGAACAACAGGAGGTGGATAACTACTACAAGCAGGATATACCTCATCCAGTCATGACCTTTTCCGATATGCACTTGGAAGAGTTGCACCCGAACCTGAGATTTGACAGACTTTGGATAGATTATCCAAAATATCAAAGGGGTTTACATACTCTTCATTCCAAGGTTGTTGAGGTACCGAGGGTCATAGAATGGGGACCCTTAGAAGCTGTAGAATTGGCCGGGCCAATTAGGGAATTACTTGTACAGAGGTATGGTAATTCTTCTTTTAATGACTGGGTACATTTATTCACCATACGTAGACCTGTATATAAAGTATGGTGTGAAGAATTGTTATGTAGTATAGAGTTGAATGATCGGGTAGCTAGTTTAACCGATCGTTCTTTTATTAGATTTTTGTTAGGCGGTTCGATGCGCCACATGTCTTTACTGGACATGGCTCAGGCTTTACGTATATATACGCCTGAGGAGTTAGCGTCTGCCGATTGTAGAGGATTGATACTAAACGGTAGAAAGATAGATGAGAATTTTGATACACACGGTGTGTGGAGTCAAATGACAAGCCATCACCGTTTCAAAGGGGGAAATTACTCTTATTTGGATATAGATAGAGCCGAATTAAGAGTGATACATAGGTTTTTAGCTAATTCGATTACACAAAGGGGTAAAAACAAGGAAAAAGTAAATGAACAAGATTTGTTTTACCATATGTGTATTCGAGACCCACAAAGCGCTGTAAGTATACCATATTGTGTGGGTTATTATTTATCAGCTATGGTTCGGGGGATGCGACCACATAGCATAATAGGAGGTGGTATTTTTATTACTTTGATTGGTGAATATCTCGGTGTGGATATAAGTCGGGGGGGATTATTACTAGAAGAGCCGGAACCCCGCGATACTATAGGTTTAAATGTATACCATGGTGCGAAAGTTTTGAAGAGGCGAAATAACACCGCAGTACGATACCATGGTAGACATCCACAGGTGGAGAGAAACCAGCAACAAGGTAATGTAGGAGGGGGGAATGAGATGCAAGAAATGCATAGGTTTATAGCTTCTCAGGAATACGAAAATGCTAGACAGAGAGCATTTGAAGATTGGCAAGTTCATCAGAACCAGATCATAGCTCATTGCCAACATATAGGTAGAAACTATATTCCTACACCGAAACCCATCTTCCCTCCTTGTTCTATAGAGATGCAGCCACCATATCCTACGTATGACCCTGCCGAAGCATTCTATAGCACTTATGGTTATGCCTGGAACCCCTATTGGTACCAATATCATCCTTAGTTTACTTATTATTTTTTTTATTTTGTAATTTGTAATTATTGAGACGTTTAATACTTTTGTTAATATTGTAATCATTTTTATAATTATCTAACTTTTATTCTTAGATTTTAATAATTTTTGAATGTGGGGTAATATACCAAACTTCAAAAATATGTATATATGTTTGCAGTTTATCTTATGTACACAACAGGGTAAAACAACGCATTTTCAAAGACTGGCATTAAGTTCAGCAAAAGCAACTAATTTTGACGACAAGATGCAAAATATATGTGAAATAACAACAAGACGGAATGAACAAATGATGTGCACCATTTATCATTCAGCAAACAAACGCCAATATATTTGGAAACTTTGGTAAAAATTTAATCATTTTCACACAAATCACCCTCAATAATTTAAATTGTTACTGATTTCTTGCAAATGAGGGCATTGCATGATCTTAAGTGTGGGAAGGGGTTAAATTCTTTCGGATTTTAAAATTTTTATCTTAAACACTTGGTTACCATTAAAAATACTAGTAAAGCAGTAGTTGTATTAGAATCTAGTGCTCTCTGATAAAAAAGAACAGCCCTAGTCTTATATACTGACTACCCAATTCTAGTAAAATTTTTCAAAATTTTCAATTAAATGAATTCAAATTATGTTTATACATATTTATGAACGATAAAACTAGGTTTTAACACCGAAATTATTGTTACCTCGGAAAGGACATAAATTAAGAAACAAACTAAAATGTCAAAATTCATTTAAAATGGAATAGAGGACGATAAAAAGGAAAATAAAAGCCAAGTGTGGGAAAATTTACCAAGTTATCTTAAACATATGTCACATATATCTGTAACAAATAACTGAAAATACTTTTGCTTTGGACTAAACTAAACTGTTTTTACCCGATGAAAGAAAAGAAGAGATGGATCTACACGATGAATCAATTCCATCATTAAAAGGAAGTAAAGTCTTCCGAAAAAGAAACGCGCTTCTTGATTTAGGTCATGAAGTTGTCGTCCAGACCAGCTGTAGGTTGACGAAAAATCTAGAAAAGTCATCACTAAAATCAGCAGGAAATCCACGGACCTCAGCATTAAACAGGGTCGCCAAGTGGTCGGATTTATCCTAACCATGAGAAGGATTTATCTCGTACAATGGGGGGGGGCACCATGCAAATTAGCTGGATAAGACTAATGAATCAGATCCCCAGAAAGGATAATCTCCTTAAAGATTAAAAATCAGCTTTTAAGACTGATATTACTCAATCCTAGAGATTGACCTTAAAGATTGAGAATTACAAACTCATGGAATTCGATGATATCTAAACTCGAGCTTAAACGAGAAAATATTTTGATCAAAATTACAAACCGATTTGTTTTCTGAAAACCCTATTTTCAATACGTTCATTACCATTGAACGTAAAATCCTAGGAATTCACCTGGAATTCATTAGGTCACCTGAACTAAATCGGGTGTCAACCGTAAGAACGGTGGTTGCATAGTGGTCAAAGACAGGACCTTGTGCCAGACCGAAAAATTATAAGGGTGAGCTTTACTATTGCTCCTACCAAGGATAGTAATTGCGTCCGACACGTTATAGACCATAATCAAAAGCATGTCACGGGACATTGCCTTAACAGTTGCTTGTTCAACGCTTTCCTTTACAACCGGACGGTAGTTTACCGAAAGGTAATATACGGGACAAGTAAACTGGACGTGTTGCTTTCCTAATTAAAGGTTAGCAAGTGGGTGACACAAAACAGCAAGTTTTGAGCTAAAATTTTCAATTCTGAAACCCACCAAACCCACAAAAATATTTTGCAAACACCGGTAAAGGGTTATTCCGGAAAACTTATCTAGGGAAAAAACTAGATTTAATTTTCAAAAGATCAAATGTTTTCATAAAGATCCAATTTCCTTAATGGATCTAAATTTTTATAGTCATGTGGGACTGTAAACCATATCGTTACTACCATTATTTATACCGCCATATAAAAATCACTGATGTACAAAGTGTGAAGAATAAAGAAGTGATTCTAGTATTTCAAGACAATATTGCTTGAGGACAAGCAACGCTCAAGTGTGGGAATATTTGATAATGCTAAAAACGAACATATATTTCATAGCATTATTCCTCAAGAAAGACAAGCTTTTAGTTGCAATTGTTCTATTTACAAGTGATATTCGTTTAAATAATAAAAGGTGAAGACAAAAGACAGATTCGACGAATTGAAGACGCAAACGACCAAAAAGCTCAAAAGAACAAAAGACAATCAAAGAGGTTCCAATTATTGATAAGAAACGTCTCGAAATCACAAGAGTACAAGATTCAAAACGCAAAGTACAAAATATAAAATTGTACGCAAGGACGTTCGAAAATCCGGAACCGGGACCAGAGTCAACTCTTAACGCTCGACGCAACGGACTAAAAATTACAAGTTAACTATGTATATAAATATAATATAATATATAATTAATTATATTAATTATATATATATTATATATATATATATTATAAAACCGTCGGCAGAGAAAGACTCCAAGGGTGTGAGCTGTAAATACATTCTCCGCGACTCGCAGAGTTTGAAGAGGATTTTGCCGCGAGTCGCGGAGCCCCAAAAATCAACTCTGCCTATAAAGCAAACCGAATTCTGATCATTTTTCATATTCTATTTCTCTCTTCTCTCATATATACGTAAAATATATATATATATATATATATAATTTATATTTTAATTTTAATTTTAATTATAATTCTAATAATAAGGGTATGTTAGCGAATGTTGTAAGGGTGTAAGTCGAAATTCTGTCCGTGTAACGCTACGCTATTTTTAATCATTGTAAGTTATGTTCAACCTTTTTATATTAATGTCTCGTAGCTAAGTTATTATTATGTTTATTTAAAACGAAGTAATCATGATGTTGGGCTAATTACTAAAATTGGGTAATTGGGCTTTGTACCATAATTGGGGTTTGGACAAAAGAACGACACTTGTGGAAATTAGACTATGGGCTATTAATGGGCTTTATATTTGTTTAACTAAATGATAGTTTGTTAATGTTAATATAAAGATTTACAATTGGGCGTCCCTATAAATTACCATATACACTCGATCGGACACGATGGGCGGGGTATTTATATGTACGAATAATCGTTCATTTAACCGGACACGGGAATGGAATAATAGCCACTAGAATAATTAAAACAGGGGTGAAATTACATTCAAGGGTAATTGGTGTAATTGTTAACAAAGTAGTAAAACCTTGGTTTACACGCAGTCGATAACCTGGTGTATTCATTAAACAAAGTATTAAAACCTTGTTACAATTCGAATCCCCAATTAGTTGGAATATTTAACTTCGGGTATAATAATAATTTGACGAGGACACTCGCACTTTATATTTATGACTGATGGACTGTTATGGACGAAAACCAGACGGACATATTAAATAATCCAGGACAAAGGACAATTAACCCATGGGCATAAAACTAAAATCAACACGTCAAACATCATGATTACGGAAGTTTAAATAAGCATAATTCTTTTATTTCATATTTAATTTCCTTTATTTTATATTTAATTGCACTTCTAATTATCGCACTTTTATTTATTGTTATTTAATCGCACTTTTAATTATCGTACTTTTTAATTATCGTAAGTTTATTTTATCGCACTTTTATTATTCGCAATTTCATTATCGTTATTTACTTTACGCTTTAATTTAAGTCTTGTATTTATTTTATATTTTACATTAGGTTTTAACTGCGACTAAAATCTTAAAATCGACAAACCGGTCATTAAACGGTAAAAACCCCCCTTTATAATAATAATATTACTTATATATATATTTGTATTTTTATAAAAGTAAACTAATATAGCGTTGAGCTTTGTTTAAAGATTTCCCTGTGGAACGAACCGGACTTACTAAAAACTACACTACTGTACGATTAGGTACACTGCCTATAAGTGTTGTAGCAAGGTTTAAGTATATCCATTCTATAAATAAATAAATATCTTGTGTAAAATTGTATCGTATTTAATAGTGTTTTCTGCTAAAATTAATAACTATTTTATATACACCTCGCATAACATCATTGACGATACCTCATATGTGGGTTTAAAGTTCGGTGTTGATGATACCACATTAATATAGGCGAATGGGATTTAAGTTCGATGTTGACGATACCATTCGTTGGGCTAGCCATGAGATCTTGAGTACTATAGATGTTGTGAACATCGATGTTTGTCGTATTGTTGTAATATATATATATATATATATATATATATATATATATATATATATATATATATATATATATATATATATTAATGTATTGTTGTGGTGTAGCTAAACCTTCGGGTGTAGCTTATTGGCGTTGTTCATATCGTCGTTGGTGAACTTATATTTTGTTGATGTATCTTTAGCTCGTTGCTTAGTGATCGTACGGTATGCTTAGTATTAACTTGCCTTTAGGCTTGGATGCTCCGGTATGCGGTATTTGATATTTTGTGGCGTGTTCATTTTATGCATATATATGTATGTAGTATATTTCCACTCACTAAGCGTTAGCTTACCCTCTCGTTGTTGATATTTTTATAGGTTCGCATGCTTGGCTGCTCGGGTGAGCTTGGGGATTAGAGATCTTGGCTAGGTTGCTTTAGAAGATCTTGCTTTTGTACTCGATTAGGATTTGGGTAGCGTAGTCCCAAATCACCATGCTCGGTTTTGGTTGGAAACTAAATTAGTCGGGTCGTGTATGTCCGTTTGGACAATTAACTAAAGTATTATTTAAAGCGTATTAAAAGGAAAAATTTTATTGGGCCGGTTTTAATACGGGTTGGGATGTTACACATTCCTTCCATAGAACCCCATCACAATAGTGTTAGAACATACACTATTTCTCAAAAATATATTTCATTCGTAAACGATAGCGAACCGTTTAAATGAGGGTTTGTCAAACCCATATGGATCCATTCAACATAAGTTCTCGCTTACACCCGGCAAGTGTAACTAATGATAATCGAATTGAGGATTTTTGTTCTAAACTCGCTGTAGAAGGCTTGTTTCATCGGACTTGTGTTCAAAACATAAAAGTAAGTAGTACAAGATGTAACAAAGTATATGTTTCTCAGCCCACGATTTAAAAGTATAAAAGTTGTTGAAAAGGTGGGACTATGATCTCACCTCGAGTGCACGAGTATAAACGTACTTCACAAAGTAAACGTGTGCATGAAAGTTGCTTAGCCTTGACCTAAACAAGTAAGTTGTATCAATTAACCGGTTACAACACAAGGTCGGGCGAAATGTGTTCAATTAGTCCTATGGCTCGTTATGACTCGAATAGTATAGCATGTGAATCACGTTGTCAAGTTTCATGCTAGAATCAAGTATAAAATAAGATTTGAACGATTGCATAAGTGTTTGGTTAAGTTTGACTAAAAGTCAAACTCGGTCAAGTCAAAGTCCATGAAAAAGTCAACACGTTCGGGTCGGCTCCCGAACTATTTTTCTGAGGTTTTTAATCACATATAAACATGCTAGAACAAGTTACATGTGAATCGGAGGTGCGTAGCATAACAAAAATTTTTATAAATTTTGACCATGTAGGTCAGAACCCAAACACGGAAAATGCTGCGCCGCAACAGAGGAGGGTCACGCCGCGACCTTAGGCGTGTCCTGGTACCTGGGCTGTTTCAATTGTTCAAGTCTTGATCCAAAATTCAATTTAGCACAAAACACAAACCGTAAACACTTAGAATACGTATCTTATATCGTTAGAAAGCTCTTTTGACAAGGAATACGACTAACCACTTTTCATCAAGCAAAAACATCATTTGAAATAACCAAAATCTCGTCAAGTGATCATTAAAGGTTTATTTTTAAAGTTTCAAGTTCACAAAATGCATTTTAAGATTCAGGAATCTAATTCACACATATGATATGCCGTTTTGAAGGTAATGAAACATACATTACAACAAAATACTTATCAATAACATTAACAAGCATTCAATGCATCAAAAGTTCGTTTTAAAGCTATCAAACCCTAACCAAACTTCACAAACTCATTAATCATGTTCTTGAAGTTTTCTTACTCAACCTACGCATCAAAACGAAGCTAGTGATACTAGTAACACAATTAAAACATGAACTTTAACAATTTAACAACATTAACTCATCCAAAATCAAGGATTAAGCACACCCATTTTCAAGTTCATGCTAGTTACTCCATAACAACAAATCAAGCAAACAAAACATATATTCATGTTATACTTGAGCCATAGACACTAACTAACACCATTTCAAGTATATAAAACGAATTTAAATAAATCTAGTGTTTTAGAAATGTTATCCAAACGAGGTAAAATTGGTACCAAAATGTAGAGGATAAAGAGAGGATTCCAAATATGTAATTTGTTTTGTTGCAAGCTTCCTAGATCGAATTTAGATGATGATTTTGTGTTTGAGGGTTTGAGAGAATAAAAATGGAAGTAATGAAATGGGGAGGATGAAATGAATGGAGGAGGGTGAATGTTGACTAGTTGACCTAGTCATCCCTTTGCCCTCTTGGCAAGTTTAGTCCCTCAAGTTTGTAGTCGGGTGCGGGAATTAACCAAACGAATTATTTTAAAAACGCTCGAGTAAACGAGTGATGTTATAATTAAATAATGGAAATATTAGAACCTTAGTCAACAAAAGGTACGAATTTAGATAACGGAAGATATTATCTATAAAAAAAAAGACGGGCGTTAAAATAATTTAACGGAAAAATGCGGGATGTTACATTACCTACACCTTAAAAGAAATTTCGTCCCGAAATTTAGTTGGAAGTAGTAGTCATTATTTATCCCTCGAGATCTTGCGTTGTCAGTTCTACAGATAAGTGAAGGTACTTCCTTGAGCATTTCAACGAACCTTGACATTCGGGATTTTACGTTGTTTTAAAGTTTGGTTTCACGATTTATAATTCAACCGGTCCTCCTAGGAAATGAAGTTTGTCATCGGTAGTAAGTTCATCAAAAGAAATAACAAGTTCTTGCTCGGCAAAACTCATCTTTAAGTTTGATATGTGGATTGCAGGATGAACGGAGACTCAAACGAGTCGGAAAATCTAAACGGCTAACAAAGGGTCCAAAACGTCCCAAGATTTTAAAAGGATCAAAATATCTTGGATTTAGCTTTCTACGTTTCCCGAAATGGATTACACCTTTTCAAGGTGCTACTTTTAATGTTATGCGGTCACCCACTTGGAATTTGAAATGTTTACGTCTAACATCGGTGTAGCTCTTTTGGCGACTACGGCCGTTTTGAGTCTTTTTGGATTTGAACAATCTTAACGGTTATTTCACGAATGAGTTCGGGTTCGGTGGTTTGATTATCATATACTTAGTTCTACAAAATGAGAATGACGTTTCCGGTCATATAAGATTTCAAAAGGTGTGACGTTAAGACTTGAATGATAACTATCGTTGTAAGAGAATTTGGCTAAAGGCAAAGACTTTTCTCAAGAAATTTTGAAGTCGATAACACGAACTCGTATTATGGTTTCTGAGGTTTGAATCGTATGTTTGTTTCATCCTTCGAGATGTGGTTGATGTGTTGTACTCATGTTTAAACGTGGTCCCGAGGCTTTTTGTAAAGCACCCCGAAATTTAGAAGTGAAACGAGGATCTCGATCCGAAATGAAGTATATCTCCTTAAGATATATTTTGAACAAGTTTTTGTTTCTCAATAAATTCGCGCCGTGGAAGATGTATCGGTCTCCGAAAACTTTTGTTAGAGCAAGTTTCTTATCGAGTTCTGAAAACGTTCGTTAGGACTATTCACCCTCGTGGTGAATAATAGTATAATGTGAAGAGTCTCTCTCTCCATTGAGAATTTGGAATAAAGATTTCCTTAAACGGAAGTACGAGTGTGATGCGAGAGAAGTTTCTGCCTCGATGTGAGAATATCAAGCATATTGTAGTTCGTCGATAAAACTGTGAGAAAACGAGATAGTATACACGTGTAACATACGTCTGATGTTGAAAGAATTTGCCATTCATTTGGAAGCATAAATATGGTTAGACAATAATCGAAGATGTGTCCCGGGTATGGTTGTTATCAGTATTCTCGAAGTTTTCGGATGTTCAAACAAGAAAAATGAAGTCATGTACATGGCACATGGTGGTGATTAGGTTGATCGAGTCCAATCACCATCACGAGTCATTAGAACTTTGGTATGACTTACCATAATATAACCACGTTGATCGAGTGTCGTTATATTACGCTAACTCATACCTCTATTCCCACATCACTTCATAGATTCAAGTTCGTATAATCGTGAAGTTTTAAAATGAACAAAGTGTAACGATGTCTCTAACGTGACTCGCATTGAATCGAAAGAATTAGTGCAACTTTGAAGAAGTGTTTCCCGAGGGAAATGTATAAATGATTGTTCACGTCAGTGCGGTTCAAGTCAAACAACAATGTATTCCGGTACAAGAAGTGTAACGAATCATGATAACGAATAGTACGCAACCGCAGTGATAAGTATTGATGACGATACTCACCTAGAGTAGTGATGGTAGTAACACGATATGGTAGATAGTAAGGAACACTGGTGTGACACCGATAGTAAGTTGAGACGGTGGTGAATTACAATCTGGGAGACAGAGTTCCCGAACAAGTTTGACTAATGAAGTCGTCGTCATCCTTACGCGTATGAATCATGAATTTACGTGTGTTACCAGAAAGTTGCAGAATACGGATTCGTATGATGAAAACTTAGTACCATTAAGAAGTTCGCCTAAGAATGATTCAAGTATAATGCACAAGTAGTCAAGTAAGTGCTATCTATAGCAAATGTATGTCAGAATACAATGGCTAACTATCCGGTTGTAGTCTAGATTCACTAATGTGTCCTAACGACTCTGTCAGACACACTAATGCACATCTTAGATCCCTACAACCAACGCTCTGATACCATCTGTAACGACCCGACAAAATCTTCATTGACGGCACCGTTAACTTAGGTCTCGTTACGTGGTCGTAGTCCCTATATGAGACACGTTTGACCAAAATTATGTCGCATTCATTTGAAACATACAAAATTACAAAGTTTAGTTTACCAAATGGATCGACAACAAGTTTAAGTTTACAAAAGTTATTAAGTGTAAATGAAATAACTTGCGACATAATTAGTTTAAAAACACGGTTGCTATAAATAGCGTAAGTATGTATGCTTTAAGTTTGAATCCAAAGGTGCTATCACTAGTGTAATGCATGTATGCTTGACTCCAAGCAAGTAATCAAAGTGTGCGGAAGCATGTATCAAGTAGCCAAGTATGAACCTGAGAAACATATAGAAAACTGTCAACGAAAAACGTTGGTGAAATCATAGGTGTAGTAATAAACGTTATTTTTGAACCACAAGATTTAGTATTCCCATAAAATTGATCATCCAAAAGTTACATTCCAAAAATAGGTTCGCGAGCACCCAATTATCAATGCTTAACATTCCTTCCATAGAACCCCATCACAATAGTGTTAGAATGTACACTGTTTCTCGAAAATATATTTCATTCGTAAACGGTAGCGAACCGTTTGAATGAGGGTTTGTCAAACCCATATGGATCCATACAACATAAGTTCTAACTTACACCCGGCAAGTGTAACTAATGATAATCGAATTGAGGATTTTTGTTCTAAACTCGCTGTAGAATGTTTGTTTCATCGGACTTGTGTTCAAAACATAAAAGTAAGTAGTATAAGATGTAACAAAGTATATGTTTCTCAGCCCACGATTTAAAAGTATAAAAGTTGTTGAAAAGGTGGGACTATGATCTCACCTCGAGTGCACGAGTATAAACGTACTTCACAAAGTAAACGTGTGCATGAAAGTTGCTTACCTAAACATGTAAGTTGTATCAATTAACCGGTTACGACACAAGGTCGGGCGAAATGTGTTCAATTAGTCATATAGCTTGTTATGACTCGAATAGTATAGCATGTGAATCACGTTGTCAAGTTTCATGCAAGAATCAAGTATAAAATAAGATTTGAACGATTGCATAAGTGTTTGGTTAAGTTTGACTAAAAGTCAAACTCGGTCAAGTTAAAGTCAACAAAAAAGTCAACACGTTCGGGTCGGGTCCCGAACTATTTTTCTGAGGTTTTTAATCACATATAAGCATGTTAGAACAAGTTACATGTGAATCGGAGGTGCGTAGCGTAGCAAACATTTTTCTAAATTTTGACCATGTAGGTCAGAACCCAAACACGGCAAATGCCGCGCTGCGACAGAGGAGGGCCGCGCCGCGACCTTAGGCGTGGCCTGGTACCTGGGCTGTTTCAATTGTTCAAGTCTTGATCCAAAATTCAATTTAGCACAAAACATAAACTGTAAACACTTAGAATACGTATCTTATATCGTTGGAAAGCTCTTTTGACAAGGAATACGACTAACCACTTTTCATCAAGCAAAAACAACATTTGCAATAACCAAAATCTCGTCAAGTGATCATTAAAGGTTTATTTTTAAAGTTTCAAGTTCACAAAATGCATTTTAAGATTCGGGAATCCAATTCACACATATGATATGCCGTTTTGAAGGTAATGAAACATACATTACAACTAAATACTTATCAATAACATTAACAAGCATTCAATGCATCAAAAGTTCGTTTTAAAGCTATCAAACCCTAATCAAACTTCACAAACTCATTAATCATGTTCTTGAAGTTTTCTTACTCAACCTACGCATCAAAACGATGCTAGTGATACTAGTAACACAATTAAAACATGAACTTTAATAATTTAACAACATTAACTCATCCAAAATCAAGGATTAAGCACACCCATTTTCAAGTTCATGCTAGTTACTCCATAACAATAAATCAAGCAAACAAAATATATATTCATATTATACTTGAGCCATAGACACTAACTAACACCATTTCAAGTATATAAAACGAATTTAGATAAATCTAGTGTTTTAGAAATGTTACCCAAACGAGGTGAAATTGGTACCAAAATGTAGAGGATGAAGAGAGGATTCCAAATATGTGATTTGTTTTGTTGCAAGCTTCCTAGATCGAATTTAGATGATGATTTTGTGTTTGAGGGTTTGAGAGAATAAAAATGGAAGTAATGAAATGGGGAGGATGAAATGAATGGAGGAGGGTGAAGGTTGACTAGTTGACCTAGTCATCCCTTTGCCCTCTTGGCAAGTTTAGTCCCTCACGTTTGTAGTCGGGTGCGGGAATTAACCAAACGAATTATTTTAAAAACGCTCGAGTAAATGAGTAATGTTATAATTAAATAACGGAAATATTAGAACCTTAGTCAACGAAAGGTACGAATTTAGATAACGGAAGATATTATCTAAAAAAAAAGATGGGCGTTAAAATAATTTAACGAAAAAATGTGGGATGTTACAGAAACCGCACATTATCTCTCCTTCAGAAGATCTTCAAGAGAAGTACCGGATCTGTTACCACTTTTGGATCGACACTTTCTTCGAATCTATCCACCAAGACTCACATTCCCTCGAGAAGACCACGATTACAACTACTAGAGGGGAATGACTGCTTTTTAGGCATCATTACGGTCGAGCCAATGACCTTAAACAAAAGTGCTTCTCGGGAGGTAACCCGTGCAATAAAGTAGAGTAGAAGAATAAAGGATGACAAATGAGCCAATCAATAAAGGGCGTAACTTCGAAGATTGCTGAAACAACATGCCTTCACAAGCAACCACGATCATCCGCTGGGGGTACTCCTTTCTTCCCGTTACTAGCTCAAATTTTAATTATGCCACATCCTAGCTTATCACTAAGTGTGGGATTCCAACCCAAATAAACACTAGACGAGTATTCCCAAAAAAATCGTTAACTAAAACTCCTAAGTGTGGGATACACTAGAAACATTGGGGATAATGTTCATCTAAGTGTGGGATGTTGGTATAATCTTTTTATGCTATATCCAAATAACCCATTACAAAGATTCTGAGTTCTTAAGCCAAATTTCAAAATTTTTTAACAAAAGAAAGCCATTTCGAAAAAGTACTTTCGAAAACCTAAAACGTTTGTAAATAAAAATAAGGCTTAAGTAAAGTAGAAATCTTGTTGGGACGAACTGAATCTCTAATAGAGCATTGCATGACTAGGCATTACCGACCTAAATTGATTATGGTGAGGCACTCAAATAGGACCATATAAGCATTCTTCTTTAATGCTTCGCTATTTTCCGTTGAGAGTGCCAATGTCTGTACTCAGAATCTGAACTTTCTCTAGATATACACTTCCAAGTAACGAAATGTGACTCGTGTATAATCAGAAGAGCCAGCCATTTGTCAATCAAACCTGTCACACCCTCCATCACTTCTAACACATCAAACCATCATTCACATCATCTTTACTATCACTCGAAAAATCCAGAAAATGAGATTCCTTCCGAAAACCCGATGTTATAAACTTCTAAAGTATCACGGCAAAGGTCTTGCAAAAAGTTTGCCGGCAGAAAGTTTCTCGAGATAAAATCTCCGAAAAAAATAAAATAAAAAGTAAAATAGAAAAAATAGAAAAAATTCAAAGTTCTGAAAAAGGTAGCAGAACTTATAAAGAGGAACCCTGAAGAAGAACTTGACCGAAGAATGCCTATCACTCCAAAGGAGAAAAGTTCGAAAGTGCTTCTCAAAAATATCAGCACTCCTATCTATCTTACATTTCCGAAATTCATAATAAAAGTCTTTAAAAAGACTATATAACCCTTTCTCACCCCTTAAAACAACTTCACCACCACTTCAAAATTCCTTTCCATCCTTCCAACCTGACAAATGACCTGGAAGCTATGGTTATTACCATTTTCACATTAGTAACAAGGATTTGAGTCTTTATCAAGCCTATGACGATGGGTTCAACATGACTCGCTATGAGTAAATTTAATTCTTAGATCTATAGGGAACCCTAAACACTTATGTGATTTCAGTGACCCGTGAAAGCTAGCCTAATTCATGTAACCTCCTCGCATCCTTGCAGAGATAGTTTCAACCCTAACATAGATAACTCACCTATTTTTTGTTCTTATAATAAAAAACAAACCGCTTAGGCCATTAGAAAAGAAACTCCGAAAAGATTTCTTGAAGTAAAAATGAAAAGTTTGCTTGAGGACAAGAAAAGTCTAAGTGTGGGATATTTGATATCGGCTAAAAAGTCACATTTTCACCCTGGTATTGAGGCCTAAAAATAATAAAGTTCCAAGCTTTATCGCCAAAATACTTGCTTTGTCGGAAGAAATTGAAGAACAAGTGATTACGAAGCCGGTGCAAAAAGAATCAAGAGAATCGAAGCTAAAACGAAGATTCTAGAGCGAAAACGGTGAAAGACAAGAAGCCAAGTTACGATCAAGGAAATCAAGTTACAATTCAGCAAAAACAGCAGACCAAGGCAAGCCATCCGGCTTGCCATGTATGGATACGGCCTTCCATGCATACGCCCAGGTCAAACGGGCTGCCATGCCATACAGTCAGGCCATACGGCTTGCCATGCGGCTTGCCATACGATTTGCCATATGGCCTGCCAGCCGTATGCAGGCAGAATCCATTTCTATTTAAAGGCCATTTGTCATCCATTTTTACACACACTTCAATTCACTTCTCTCTCTCTCTCTCTCTCTCTCTCTCTCTCTCTCTCTCTCTTTCTACAATACTAGTCATACTTTCAAGGTCTTCGACTCCGTGGAGAAAATCTAGTACCCGAAGAAGAACGCCGAAGATTGTATTAGGAGCGGTCTGGAGTTTGAAGTTGTCACTACTGGTATTTTCTATCATTTGTCTTTATATAATGTCTTTCATTATTATGATTTGTGATATTGTTACCATGATTAGCGAGTAGTTATCTTTAGTGTATGCTATGATGTAGTCAGTTATAATGCCAAAATAATATTATGGTTTGTGTATGTTGTTAAGATTCTTTCCGATTATACTTTAAACTCAATCACTTTTCCAACTAATAGAACGTAGTTATCGGCTTTGTTATTGGGAAGTCGCGAACCCCGATTCAAAGTACACTATCTATGTCACCCCTTAGTAAGAGAAGTCTATCGGATACAACGTAAGTTTGACTGAGGCACACCGGTTGTAGTAAGTCCACCGAGCCTTGGTTTCCAACTAAGGACTCTTTTGTAGTGAAACATCTAACCAGGCCCATAGTACGTTGTCGGTCCTAGATCATGCTAGCATAGTCACCAAGCATATAAACTTCGTAAGTACACGCTGAAGCACAACGGTTGTTGTAAGCTGTACCTCTGATAAGTAATGCCATGGAACTCGGTCAGTGCTGATTTATACACTTCATCATAACGCGGTCTTAAGCATTGCACACCGCTTGAGGGATTCTCAGTTAATTAAGGAACTGTTTGTTTAAACACATAAAGGATTGGACCGTTAGGATAACCATACGTGTTCATGGAAGTCAAACTGACTTAGCCATGGTGTTCTTTATGGTTAAACTCTTTTTAAGGGCCTAACTATCTTCTTAAACCCAATCATTAACGAAAGCATCGAAACACATCACGTCTCTCGGATATGGCATACCTTGTATTCTATTATGCTTAATAAAATTTAGACCTTTGTGGAATGTTAATACGTCACCCAACCGATTCGCTCAATTGGATGAGCCGTCTGAAAGTGTATGCCTGTAGTCAGACTGCACGGGCGTCGGGGGTAAGGGAAGTTGATGTCTATTCAGAATCTTCAAGCCTAATGCATTACCCAGTAACATGTGTTATGATAGGGGCGTTAGGACCAGTGTAGTTGATAATGCTAAAAACGAACATATATTTCATAGCATTATCCCTCAAGAAAGACAAGCTTTTAGTTGCAATTGTTCTATTTACAAGTGATATTCGTTTAAATAATAAAAGGTGAAGACAAAAGATAGATTCGACGAATTGAAGACGCAAACGACCAAAAAAGCTCAAAAGTACAAAGTACAATCAAAGAGGTTCCAATTATTGATAAGAAACGTCTCAGAATTACAAGAGTACAAGATTCGAAACGCAAAGTACAAGATATTAAATTATACGCAAGGACGTTCAAAAATCCGGAACCGGGACCAGAGTCAACTCTCAACGCTCGACGCAACGGACTAAAAATTACAAGTCAACGGAGTACAAGAATATAATATAATATATATATAATTAAATTTAATTATATATATTATATTATATAATAAATAAATAAGCAGCCCTCGTTTTTAAAGACTTTTGAGCTCTCCCAGCTGGCCATGCGATCGCATGGCCTTGAAGGGCAAAGCTCATGCGATCGCATGAGCTCCTTTTCCAGCCCACATGCCTATAAAAATTCGCAGTCTGGTGAACATCATATATCATATATCAATCTCTCTATCATCAACGTATATATATATATATATATACATTTATATTATAATTTTAATTTTAATTTTAATTTCTAATAATAAGGGTATGTTAGCGAATGTTGTAAGGGTGTAAGTCGAAATTCTGTTCGTGTAACGCTATGCTATTTTTAATCATTGTAAGTTATGTTCAACCTTTTTAATTTAATGTCTCGTAGCTAAGTTATTATTATGCTTATTTAATCCGAAGTAATCATGATGTTGGGCTAATTACAAAAATTGGGTAATTGGGCTTTGTACCATAATTGGGGTTTGGACAAAAGAACGACACTTGTGGAAATTAGACTATGGGCTATTAATGGGCTTTATATTTGTTTAACTAAATGATGGTTTGTTAATTTTAATATAAAGATTTACAATTGAATGTCCCTATAAATAACCATATACACTCGATCGGACACGATGGGCGGGATATTTATATGTACGAATAATCGTTCATTTAACCGGACACGGGAATGAATTAATAGTCTATGAAATTATTAAAACAGGGGTGAAATTATGTACAAGGACACTTGGCATAATTGATAACAAAGTATTAAAACCTTGGGTTACACACAGTCGATAACCTGGTGTAATTATTAAACAAAGTATTAAAACCTTGTTACAGTTTAAGTCCCCAATTAGTTGGAATATTTAACTTCGGGTATAAGGATAATTTGACGAGGACACTCGCACTTTATATTTATGACTGATGGACTGTTATGGACAAAAACCAGACGGACATATTAAATAATCCAGGACAAAGGACAATTAACCAATGGGCATAAAACTAAAATCAACACGTCAAACATCATGATTACGGAAGTTTAAATAAGCATAATTCTTTTATTTCATATTTAATTTCCTTTATTTTATATTTAATTGCACTTCTAATTATCGCACTTTTATTTATTGTTATTGTATTTAATTGCACTTTTAATTATCGTACTTTTTAATTATCGCAATTTTATTTTATCGCACTTTTATTTATCGCAATTTCATTATCGTTATTTACTTTACGCTTTAAATTAAGTTATATTTATTTTTAATATTTTACATTAGGTTTTAACTGCGACTAAAGTTTTTAAAATCGACAAACCGGTCATTAAACGGTAAAAAACCCCCCTTTTATAATAATAGTATTACTTATTTATATATTTGTATTTTTATAAATTAAAACTAATATAGCGTTAAGCTTTGTTTAAAAGATTCCCTGTGGAACGAACCGGACTTACTAAAAACTACACTACTGTACGATTAGGTACACTGCCTATAAGTGTTGTAGCAAGGTTTAAGTATATCCATTTTATAAATAAATAAATATCTTGTGTAAAATTGTATCGTATTTAATAGTATTTCCTAGTAAAATATAAGCTATTTCATATACACCTCGCATAACATCAAGTATTTTTGGCGCCGCTGCCGGGGATCAATTTCTGCTTAAACGCAGGAAGCGCAACGCTATATAAAAAAAAGATTTTTATTTCTAGTTTCCTTTTATAAAAAAATACGCTTTTGTAAAAATACGTTTTAATTATTCGAAAATATAAGAAGAAAAACAAAAATATAAATATTTTTAAGAGTTTGTTAAATATTTAAATTTTATAAAGTTTATTTATTTTTATTTTTGTAAATATATAAATTTTATTTAAATATTTTGTAATTATATAAATCAGAAAATCAAAACAGCAAAATAATAAAAAAAATAATAAAACTCGAGGTCCAGTACTGTTACAGCCCATAACCTGGCCCAATATCCAAGCTCATGCGATCGCATGAGCCCGAAGGCATATTTTCATGCGATCGCATGAGATCACCTGACACGCCACAGGAAGCCCTAGTACTGCATTAATTACGGTATTATTATTAATATTATTTAATTTAAACCCTAATTAGGTTATATTAATTTATTATTTAGTTTTAGCTTTTAATTTTAATTTGTATTATTTAGTTTTTTTAGTTTAAATAAATTTTAAAATTAATAGTTTTATAAAATAAATAATATAAAAATAATATTTTTATAAAAATTGTACTTTTTACAACTTTTAGTATATATTTATATTTTGTCCCTTTTTATTTGTTTTAGCGTAATTTTTGTATTTTTCGTTCGTATTTAGTTTTAAATATAGTTTTTGCCATAGTTATTTTTATTTCTAGATTTTTAGGATTTGCCGTAAAATCCCTTAAGTGCTTTTTCTTTAGACTAAGATTTAGGTGCTTTAGAATTTTGCGACACCTTTTTAAGTTTTAATACCTTTTTAAGTTATTGCCATTTGGGATATAGTTTTACTTTTAAGCTTTAATATTTTTAGACGCAACTTTTAATTCTTAGTTTTTAGTTCCTTTTTAAGTTTCAACGCGCTACTTTCTTATTTTTTTTTTATTTTTCGACGCCTTTTACCTATGTATCAATTATCACTCCAATTAGTAATCTCAATTTGCAATTTTAATTTTAAGTTAGTGATAATAATAAGGTTGGGTTAGTCGAGTGTTTTAAAGTTTTATAAGTCACTCTTTTTCTTTCTTATTTCTCCAATTTTTATATCGACGCGCTCTTTTTCTTTCTTATTTCTCGCCATTCTAGTTTTTTAGGACTTAGAATTTTCTCTATTTCTTATCTAAAACTTCTTAAAATTACAAAAATTTATTTTAAGTGGTTAAATTGATAGACATCAAAATTTTCTGGTTCGTAGTAATAGTTGGATTTGTACGTGGACCGGGTTATTGGAGCCAAACAGTACTCAATTATATTGAGACCAAACGAATCCTGCCCCTTTGCTGCATCTTTTGGCTATTCGAAAGGTGGGAAAAATTAGAAAAGTCTATTAATTGGATAACTTATATAATTTTTCTTTCCTTTTAAAAACTAATAGGATATTCAGTGAATGCACCGAGCAAGACGTTCACCACCTTTTGTACGTTCACCACCTGTAACTCGATCAAGACATCTAGCTAATATTCTCGCCGTTGATTTTTCTTTAGAATCGTCATCCAGTCGACCAAGTACTCCAATTCAAATTTCCGATAATCCATTTTTTGAACCCGACCTCACAATTGAGAATCCGGAGAATATTCAGGGACAATTCATAGATCCTGAACCATTAATTTTTCCTCCGGAACCACCAATCATTCAAACAGAGATTGTTGAGGAACGAACCATTAAATCAGAATCCTCTAGTGATTCAGATTCAACAAATTCAATTATGGAAAATCTGGAACCTCTAAGTATGGAAGACCGAATGCGAGCTAAACGCACTGGCCAAGGTCACGCAATTACTCATCCTGACATTAATGCGCCAGATTATGAAATCAAAGGACAAATTCTACACATGGTGACTAATCAATGCCAATTTAGTGGTGCACCGAAGGAAGATCCAAATGAACATCTTCGTACCTTTAATAGGATCTGCACACTATTTAAAATCCGAGAAGTTGAGGATGAACAGATATATCTCATGTTATTTCCCTGGACTTTAAAGGGAGAAGCCAAAGATTGGTTGGAATCGTTACCTGAAGGGGCGATTGATACATGGGATGTTTTAGTTGAAAAATTTCTTAAACAATTCTTTCCGGCATCTAAAGCCGTAAGACTTCAAGGAGAAATTGTTACGTTCACACAGAAATCGAATGAAATTCTATATGAGGCATGGACCAGATTTGGAAAGTTATTAAGAGGATGTCCGCAACATGGTTTAGACACCTGTCAAATAGTACAAATATTCTACCAAGGATGCGACATCACTACAAGGAAAGACATCGATATAGCAGCTGGTGGTTCTATTATGAAGAAAACAGAAACTGATGCTTACAAAATTATTGATAACACTGCTTCCCACTCACATGAGTGGTACCAAGAAAAAGATATCGTTAGATCATCTAAAGCAGCTAGAGCCGATTCTAGCCATGACTTAGATTCCATTTCCTCAAAGATAGATGCTGTCGAGAGACGAATGGAAAAGATGACTAAGGATATACACTCAATACGAATTAGTTGTGAGCAGTGTGGAGGACCACATTTGACAAAAGATTGTCACGGTATTGAACTAACAATAGAACAAAGAGAGAATATTTCATACATAAACCAAAGGCCTGGAAATAATTATCAGGATAATTATCAACCGCCAAGACCAATTTACAATCAAAACCAGAATTATAATCGAAATGTTCCATACAACAACCAACAAGGTCCTAGCAATCAACAAGTATCCAATAATACTTACAATTAGCAAAGACCTAATTTTCAAAACAAACCACAAACCGATGATAAAAAGCCGAATTTAGAAGATATGATGACGAAGCTAGTTGAAACTCAAACGCAGTTTTTCACATCTCAGAAATAAACTAATGAACAAAATGCTCAAGCATTTAGAAATCAAAAAGCTTCTATTCAAAATTTGGAACAAGAAGTAAGTAACCTAGCAAGGTTAATAGGTGAAAGAAAACCGGGAAGTTTACCTAGTGATACAAATGCTAACCCCCGGAATGAAATAGCTAAAGCCATTACCACAAGAAGTGGTATTACACTTAAACCACCTGAAATACCTGTAATTTCTGATGAAGCTATTCCTACTCCACAAGAACCACAACCTGAACAAGATAAGGAAAAAGAACCGGTAGTTGAAAAGGTTAATGAAGATAACACAGTTAAGGCTAAACCTTATGTTAAACCATACCAACCACCACTTCCTTACCCGAGTAAAATGAAAAAAGAGAAACTTGAAGCCGAGCAATCCAAATTCTTGGATATGTTTAAACAAATAAATGTCAATCTTCCTTTCATTGATGTAATTTCAGGAATGCCTAGATATGCTAAATTTCTGAAAGATCTAATATCGAATAGAAAGAAAATGGAAGAACTCTCGGCCGTTACTATGAATGCTAATTGTTCAGCAGTGCTATTGAATAAGATACCAGAAAAACTATCAGATCCAGGAAGTTTCACAATTCCATGTTTTCTGGGTAGTCTTAGTTCAATAGAAGCATTGGCAGACTTAGGTGCTAGTATAAATTTAATGCCGTATTCACTATACACTAAACTAGACCTTGGAGAATTGAAACCAACAAGAATAAGCATACAACTAGCCGATCGATCAATAAAATATCCTAGAGGGATAATGGAGAACATGCTAGTTAAAGTTGGTACTTTAGTATTTCCAGTAGATTTTGTTGTTCTGGACATGGAAGAAGATTCTCAAGTTCCTCTCATATTAGGAAGACCATTCTTAAACACGGCTAAAGCAATGATAGACGTGTTTGGTAAAAAACTGACCCTAAGTATAGAGGACGAGAGTGTTACCTTTTTAGTTGATAGAGCAATGCAACAACCGCAATCTGCAGATGATACATTTTATTATATTCAAACTATAGATTCACATGCAGAATTGTTAGAAGAATTTCCAGAATTACAAGGAACCGGAGAATGTTCTTTAGGAGAAGGAACTGAACCAATTGATGAAACTGAAATGTTAGCTACACTAATAGCTAATGGATATGAACCAACAACAGAAGAAATTCAAATGCTAAAAGAAGAAGACAGATATCGATATAATTCATCGATAGAAGAACCACCGATATTAGAGTTAAAGCCACTTCCAAACCATTTGGAATATGCTTATTTACATGGTGAATCTGAATTACCTGTAATAATATCGTCTTCTCGTACTGAAAATGAGAAATCTCAACTCATTTCTGTGTTGAAAGCTCATAAACCAGCCATTGCATGGAAGATTCATGATATTAAAGGAATAAGTCCTTCGTATTGCACACATAAAATCCTTATGGAAGAAGGTCATAAAACGTATGTGCAACGCCAACGAAGACTAAATCCTAATATGCAAGATGTTGTTAAAAAAGAAATTATTAAACTGCTTGATGCAGGTTTAATTTATCCAATCTCTGATAGTCCATGGGTAAGCCCAGTTCAATGCGTGCCTAAGAAAGGTGGCATGACTGTCATCACAAATGAGAAGAATGAGCTTATTCCTACAAGGACTGTAACAAGATGGCGTGTATGTATTGATTATAGAAAATTAAATGACGCCACCAGAAAAGATCACTTTCCCTTACCTTTCATTGATCAAATATTGGAAAGATTAGCCAGAAATAGTTACTATTGTTTTCTTGATGGTTTTTTCGGATATTTTCAAATTCCAATAGCACCCGAAGACCAAGAGAAAACCACATGCACGTGCCCTTATGGTACTTTTGCTTACAAACGCATGCCATTTGGACTTTGCAACGCCCCCGCAACCTTTCAAAGGTGCATGATGGCGATTTTTCATGACATGATAGAAGAATGCATGGAAGTTTTCATGGATGACTTTTCAGTCTTCGGTGATACATTTGAATCATGTTTAGTTAATCTTGAACGAATGCTTATTAGATGTGAACAATCAAATCTAGTACTTAATTGGGAGAAACGCCATTTCATGGTTAAAGAAGGCATCGTTCTTGGACATAAAATTTCAAAGGAAGGAATTGAAGTGGATAGAGCTAAAGTAGATGTAATTGCTAAACTTCCACATCCCACCAATGTTAGAGGAGTTAGGAGTTTTCTAGGGCATGCTGGTTTTTACCGACGTTTCATAAAAGATTTTTCTAAAATTGCCACTCCTATGAATAAACTCCTAGAAAAGGATGCTCCATTCATCTTTTCAGATGAATGTATCAAATCTTTTAATATTCTTAAAGAGAAACTCACTAATGCGCCGATCATGATAACACCAAATTGGAATCTACCGTTTGAACTAATGTGCGATGCAAGTGATTTTACAATGGGAGCCGTTTTAGGACAAAGGATTGAAAAACGATTTCAACCTATATATTATGCTAGTAAGATGTTACAAGGAGCACAAACAAATTACATAACTACTGAAAAAGAACTCCTTGCTATTGTCTTTGCTTTTGACAAATTTCGTTCATATCTCGTTCTAGCTAAAATGGTGGTCTATACCGACCATTCTGCTCTTAGATACCTATTTTCGAAACAAGATGCAAAACCAAGATTAATCCGTTGGATCTTACTCTTACAAGAATTCGATATTGAAATTCGAGATAAAAGAGGAGCAGAAAATCTCGCAGCCGATCATCTTTCTCGTCTTGAAAATCCTGATTTAGAAGTTCTAAATGAATCGGCCATACAAGACAACTTTCCTGATGAATATCTATTGAAGATAGATTATAATGAAATTCCATGGTTTGCAGACTATGCAAACTACTTAGTATGTGGATTCCTTGAAAAAGGATTGTCGTACCAAAAACGAAAGAAATTCTTTAGTGATATAAAACACTATTTCTGGGAAGATCCACATTTGTTTAAAAGTTGTCTCGACGGAATAATACGCAGATGTGTATTCAGAGATGAAGCTAGTAAAATCTTAAACCATTGTCACACAGGACCAACAGGAGGGCATTATGGGCCTCAAATAACAGCAAGAAAAGTTTATGATGCTGGATTCTATTGGCCTACAGTTTACAAAGACGCACACCTTCTTTGCAAATCCTGTGATGCTTGTCAAAGGGCCGGAAAAATAAGTCAACGTGATGAAATGCCACAAAATGTCATTCAAGTATGTGAAGTATTTGACATTTGGGGTATTGACTTTATGGGTCCATTTCCAAAATCTCATAATAATCTTTACATTCTCGTTGCCATTGATTATGTAACTAAATGGGCGGAAGCACAAGCTCTCCCAACTAACGATGCACGAGTTGTAGTCAACTTTTTAAAACGTCTTTTTGCAAGGTTTGGAACACCGAAAGCTTTAATAAGTGATCGGGGTACTCATTTCTGTAACAATCAACTTGAGAAAGTTCTTAAAAGATATGGAGTAACTCATAAAATCTCCACCGCATATCATCCACAAACAAGTGGACAAGTTGAAAATACCAACCGAGCTTTAAAACGTATTCTAGAGAAAACTGTAGGATCAAATCCGAAGGAATGGTCCATAAAATTGGAGGATGCACTCTGGGCTTTTAGAACAGCCTACAAAACTCCAATTGGAACCACACCTTTTAAACTCGTTTACGGAAAAGCATGTCATCTTCCAGTAGAAATTGAACACAAAGCATTTTGGGCTTTGAAAACATGTAATCTTGATTTACATGAAGCTGGACGTCTACGGTTAAATCAACTAAACGAATTAGAAGAATTAAGACATGAAGCATACGAAAATTCGTTAATCTATAAGGAAAGAACGAAGAAATGGCATGATAAAAGAATCAGAAGTTCAAAAGAATTTAAAGAAGGAGACAGAGTTCTTCTTTTCAATTCACGATTCAAGCTATTTTCTGGAAAATTGAAATCAAGATGGTCTGGACCATTCATAGTCAAAAGAGTTTTCCCATACAGAACAGTAGAATTAATAAATTCAAATGGGATTGAATTTAAGGTTAATGGTCACAGAGTTAAACATTACATAGATAGTCCAATGGAAGTTGACAACGAAGTTAATCACAATTTCGACACCACAGCTAACTAAGTGTGGGGAGAATCAAGTCTTTAAAGGATAATATGTATTTCTGTTAGAGTTAGATTTTCTGTTTTCGTGTAGTTCTCGAAAATGGAACTCGAATGGTCTTTCCCTAGCAGACCCTAAAGAACTAGTCTTCTCCCCCCATTCTGAATTTTTATTTTTTTAGGTTTTTTGAAATGAAGACTTCCTGTGAATTAAACCATGGTCTAATGCTACACGCTTTGATCACTAAACGTAATAATGACACACTTCCAAGTGAAATCGTATCATTAATCAGAGGTAAATTGGACGGAGTAAGAAAAGAATCCAGATGCGAAGATAATAAGTTACAATTTGGTAAAGGAAAATCAAAATCCGCAGCGAAAAGAAGAGCACGACACCTTGAAAAATGTCACAAATGCGGAAAATGGTCACACGAAGGTAAATGTTCAAATAATCAAACCTATTCAAACACCGAATTTGTTACTTTATGCAGAGATGGACCGTTCATATGTTTAGAAGAAAAAACATTAAATGCTCGAGGTTACGCCTATATAGCCATGGAAAATCAATTAGTCCGACTATCTTATGAGTGGGCTAGAGCATATCACTAAGAATACTATTTCACAGGTAAGTTTGTACAGTTTTTAGTTTTATTTTTATTTTTAACCTTTTGATAATAAACGCTAATTTGTTCGCTATAAAGTATTAAATTGGTATTTGATGAAATTAGGTCTTGCGACCGAAATTGTTGATATCATACAAAAAAAATTTTACATCACTGCGAAATTTACCATTTATTCTTAAGGTATAAATATCTTTAATCAATCAACCAAAATATTTCAAAAATTCGTCATGAGTTAAATTAGGTCGTATAACCGAAATTACTTTACCGAAAAGAGGGGCGTATATTTTTGATAATATTTGATTGATTAAAGTGGGATAAAAGCCAAAAAGATTTTTAATTTTATTTTTACTTTGTTTTTAAAATTAATATTAAAATAATATTGTAAACTTTTTAAATCAATATATTTAAAATTGTAAATATTTGAAAAAAATAATATTTTTAATATAAGTTTGTATGTATAAAAACAAAAATTAAATTTAAGTTTGGTGTGAATTTTTAATATGAATTTTTAATTTTATGCATTTTAAATTTAAGTTTGGTGTGAATTTAAAAACAAAAATTTACTTTATTTCGTAAGTTAAAAAAATATGATTTTTAAAATTCGTCGTGAGTTGAAGACTAGGTCTTTGAACCGAAATTGCTTTACCCGAGGGAGGGACGAGAACTTTTATTATCATTATTTTTAATCTTATTGAATTAAAATATGCCAAAAACATTAAAAAAAAACCCAAAAATCTTTACTTTTAAAACCGCGCTTTGAATTGACAAATTTTAATATTTTGTCGAGGGACAGACTAGGACATCGATCCAAAACGCCCTCATCCAAAAAAGAAACAAATTTTTAAAATTTTATTAATTTTATGTTTTATTAAGTATAAGATTTTATAAAAAAAAAAAATGGAAACACTGTAGCCGGCACCCCATGCGATCGCATGGGGTTTACACTTCAACCTCATGCGATCGCATGAGGCTGAAAATCAGGCCAGACTCAAATAGCTCAGCGAGCTATTCTTCAACACACAAAACACAAACACATACGAAAACACACTCAAATTCTCTCCAAATTTCACCGTAATTCGTCAAATTTCTTGCTCTAATCATGCCTAGATTCTCATACTTCAGCAAAAAGGTAAAAATTACACCCCTAAACTCTATAAATTCCTAGTTTTTGTGATAATTACCAATATTTTACCTAATGCAATTTTGTTAATTTCTAGTGTAATTAGTGTTAAATTGTTAGTATTTTATGCATGTATAACCTAGATTGATGCTATTTAACATGATTTGAAGCCAAAAACTTCAAAATTTTTAGAAATCTAGGGTTTGTGTTCTTGAGCAATTTGGGGCTTTTTGACATAAACAGGTTATGGCCGATTTTTATCATGAATTATTGCTTAATTGAGTAATGTAACATGTTTAGGTAGTTAAATGATCCAAACATTGATCCTAAACATGATTTTTAAAGATTAAAGTGGACTTTTTAGGTGCAAAATTCATGAACTTGATTAATTTAATATATTTGTCATTTGAGACTTGTTTAATTATTAGTAATGACTATTTTGACATGTTATTTGAGTTAAATGCTTATGAACTTTGTATACATTTTCATATGTGCTCAATTGAAAAAGTATAGAATTGTAAAAAATGTGAAAATGTGTATAAGTTTAATTTTAATTTAACATGTTATTGTGATTGTTTTAAGTTGTTATTTTGCTAACACTAATGCATATTTGGATGCACAAATTTTGTGTTTAATGTGTTTTGCAGAAAGCCGATACTGGAGGTTCAGGAGCATCATCATCTAGACAGCCTGCTCCAGCTCCAGAACCAGAACCAGAAATGCAATATGAACCTGAACAACAACCACAACAGGAACCACAATATCAGCCTGAACAGCACGTACCCTATTATGATCCGCTACAGTTACCTAATGAATTGACAGTATTTCCGCCACATCTACCTGTAGAATACCCAATGATACCAGAACACACATTGCATCCTAATTTGAGATTCGATAGACGATGGAGAGATTATCCATCATATCAAAGTAATAAGTTCAAATTAGTAACAAAAGAGGTAGAGGTGCCAAGGGTAATTGATTGGAATCCTTTGGAAACGGTCCATCTAGCTGACCGTGTTAGATAGCATTTGGTACAAAGGTATGGCAGTTCTTCTTTTACAGATTGGATACGTCTTTTCACCATTCGTAGACCTGTATATAAGGAATGGTGTGTTGAGTTGATGAGTACTATAGCGTTAAATGTAGATGTAGATAGGTTAGATGATAGAAGTTTTCTTAGATTTATCCTTGGCGGTAGGATGTACAGAATGTCCATGATGGACATGGCCAGGGCATTACAGATTTACACTCCTAGTGAATTGCTACTACCCGATTGTATGAGTTTGATTTATCGTGGGGAAAGGGTAGATAGGAACTTTGACGCTGACGCCGTTTGGAGGCGTATGTCAAACTATAATGTTTTTACACTAGGAGGTAAACACTCCTACTTACATATTAACAAAGCCGAGCTTCGTGTGATTCATAGATTTTTGGCTAACTCGATTACACAAAGAGGTCACAATAAGGAGAAACTGACCTTACATGATTTATTTTACCTAAAGTGTATTCGGGACTCGAGAAGCTTTGTTAATATCCCTTACTGTGTTGGTTTTTATTTATCTAAAATGGTAGAAGGAATGCAGGAAGGGAGTATAATAGGAGGAGGTATTTTTGTTACTCTCATTGGAGAGTATTTAGGTGTTGATAGGAACCGAGGGGGTCCATTACAGCTTTGTAGAGAACAAGATGAGATCATAGGATTGCGGGTTTATGTAGGTGCTAAGGTATTGAAAATTAGACGTAACCAGGCACTTCCCTATGAAGGTAATCATCCACAGGTAGAAAGGGGTTCAGACGAGGAAATGGAGGAATCGGAAGACATCAGGGATGTCATTCGAGATGCTATTCTTGACGTCCACATTCGTATAGATGATGAATCAATGACGAGTGCGGCCAGACATAGTATGTACGAGCAGTGGAACTCCGAGAGAGTATACGAGGATTATAGGCGACGCTAACACGATAGCTGGTTAGTTCATCAGCACCAAATCATGAGCCAGCTATCATATCAGGTACCAAATAATTACGTGCCTACTCGACCTGCTCATTTTCCACCACACAGCCCCGAGATCCGACCACCCTTTAACCGGTATGACTATAACCAAGCCTATCAGGACACCTATAACCAACAATGGAACCCACCTGACGAGATGAACTAGAACCCCTATCCAGACTGATTTAGTTCCATTTGGTTATTTTTATGATTTTTATGTTTTTATCTTTTTAATTATTCATGTTTAAACTTATGTTATTGGATATATTTATGTAATTTTTATCATTTTTATTATTATTGTGTACTAATATTTCACATTTAGGATTTGAAAGTGGGATATTAAGTCCCATTTCAAATTGCCATGCATGTTTATATTTGTATGTATGTATATTGTCGATTGTACAAAATAGGGTAAAACAACGCATTTTCAAAGACTGGCATTAAGTTCAGCAAAAGCAACTAATTTTGACGACATGATGAAAAATAAATGTGATGTAACAACAAGACGGAATGAACAAATGATATGCACCATTTATCATTCAGCAAACAAACGCCAATATGTTTGGAAACGTTGGTAAAATTTAATCATTTTTCTGCGCTAATCACCCTCAATAATTTAATTTGTTACTGATTTCTTGCAAATGAGGGCATTGTAAGATCTTAAGTGTGGGAAGGGGTTAAATTCTTTCGGAATTTTAAAATTTTTTACTTTATACACTTGGTTACCATTAAAAATACTAGTAACGCAGTAGTTGTATTAGAATCTGGTGCTCTCTGATAATAAAGAATAGCCCTAGTCTTATATACTGACTATCAATTCTAGTAAAATTTTTCAAAATTTTCAATTAAATGAACTCAAAATCATGTTTATACATATTTATGAACGATAAAACTAGGTGTTAACACCGAAATTATTGTTACCTCGGAAAGGACATAAATTGAGAAACAAACCAAAATGTTAGAATTCATTTAAAATGGAATAGAGGACAATAAAAAGGAAAATAAAAGCCAAGTGTGGGAAAATTACCAAGTTATTTTAAACATATGTCACATATTTCTGTAACAAATAATTAAAGATACTTTTTCTTTGGACTAAACTAAACAGTTTTACCCGATTTACTGTAAGAAAGATGGATCTAAACGATGAATCAATTCCATCATTAAAAGGAAGTAAAGTCTTCCAAAAAAGAAACGCGCTTCTTGATTTAGGTCATGAAGTTGTCGTTCAGACCAGCTGTAGGTTGACAAAAAATCTAGAAAAGTCATCACTAAAATCAGCAGGAAATCCACGGACCTCAGCATCAAATAAGGTCGCCAAGTGGTCAGACTTATCCTAACCATGAGAGGATCTGTCTTATAAAATGGGGAGGACGCCGTGCAAATTAGCTTGATAAGACTAATGAATCAGATCCCCGGAAAGGATAATCTCCTTAAAGATCAAAAATCAGCTTTTAAGACTGATATTACTCAATCCTAGAGATTGACCTTAAAGATTGAGAATTACAAACTCATGAAATTCAATGATATCTAAACTCGAGCTTGAACGAGAAAATATTTTGATCAAAATTACAAACCGATTTGTTTTCTAAAAACCCATTTTCAATGCATTCATTACCATTGAACGTAAAATCCTAGGAATTCACCTGGAATTCATTAGGTCACCTGAACCAAATCGGGTGTCAACCGTAAGAACGGTGGTTGCATAGCATGGTCAAAGACAGGACCTTGTGCCAGATCGAAAAATTATAAGGGTGAGCTTTACTATTGCTCCTACCAAGGATAGTAATTGCGTCCGACACGTTATAAGACCATAATTAAAAGCATGTCAGGGGACATTGCCTTAACAGTTCAACGCTTTCCTTTACAACCGGACGGTAGTTTACCGAAAGGTAATATACGGAACAAGTATACTGGACGTGTTGCTTTCCCAATACAAGGTTAGCAGGTGGGTGACACAAAACCACAAGTTTTTGAGCTAAATTTTTCAAATCTGAAACCCATCAAACCCACAAAAAGAATTTGCAAACACCGGTGAAGGGTTATTCCGGAAAACTTATCTAGGGTAAAAACTAGATTGAATTTTCAAAAAGATCAAATGTTTTCATAAAGATCCAATTTCCTTAAAGGATCTAAATTTTCATAGTCATGTGGGACTGTAAACCACATCGTTACTACCATTGTTTATACCGCCGTATAAAAATCACTGATGTACAAAGTGTGAAGAATAAAGAAGTGATTCTAGTATTTCAAGACTATATTGCTTGAGGACAAGCAACGCTCAAGTGTGGGAATATTTGATTATGCTAAAAACGAACATATATTTCATAGCATTATCCCTCAAGAAAGACAAGCTTTTAGTTGCAATTGTTCTATTTACAAGTGATATTCGTTTAAATAATAAAAGGTGAAGACAAAAGATAGATTCGACGAATTGAGGACGCAAACGACCAAAAAAGCTCAAAAGTACAAAGTACAATCAAAGAGGTTCCAATTATTGATAAGAAACGTCTCAGAATTACAAGAGTACAAGATTCGAAACGCAAAGTACAAGATATTAAATTATACGCAAGGACGTTCGAAAATCCGGAACCGGGACCAGAGTCAACTATCAACGCTCGACGCAACGGACTAAAAATTACAAGTCAACGGAGTACAAGAATATAATATAATATATGTGTAATTAAATTTAATTATATATATTATATTATATAATAAATAAATAAGCAGCCCACGTTTTTAAAGACTTTTGAGCTCTCCCAGCTGGCCATGCGATCGCATGGCCTTGAAGGGCAAAGCTCATGCGATCGCATGAGCTCCTTTTCCAGCCCACATGCCTATAAAAATTCGCAGCCTGGTGAACATCATATATCATATATCAATCTCTCTATCATCAACGTATATATATATATATATATATATATATATATATATATATATATATATATATATATATATATATATATATATATATATATATATATATATTTATATTATAATTTTAATTTTAATTTTAATTTCTAATAATAAGGGTATGTTAGCGAATGTTGTAAGGGTGTAAGTCGAAATTCTGTCCGTGTAACGCTACGCTATTTTTAATCATTGTAAGTTATGTTCAACCTTTTTAATTTAATGTCTCGTAGCTAAGTTATTATTATGCTTATTTAATCCGAAGTAATCATGCTGTTGGGCTAATTACTAAAATTGGGTAATTGGGCTTTGTACCATAATTGGGGTTTGGACAAAAGAACGACACTTGTGGAAATTAGACTATGGGCTATTAATGGGCTTTATATTTGTTTAACTAAATGATAGTTTGTTAATTTTAATATAAAGATTTACAATTAGACGTCCCTATAAATAACCATATACACTCGATCGGACACGATGGGCGGGATATTTATATGTACGAATAATCGTTCATTTAACCGGACACGGGAATGAATTAATAGTCTATGAAATTATTAAACAGGGGTGAAATTATGTACAAGGACACTTGGCATAATTGATAACAAAGTATTAAAACCTTGGGTTACACACAGTCGATAACCTGGTGTAATTATTAAACAAAGTATTAAAACCTTGTTACAGTTTAAGTCCCCAATTAGTTGGAATATTTAACTTCGGGTATAAGGATAATTTGACGAGGACACTCGCACTTTATATTTATGACTGATGGACTGTTATGGACAAAAACCAGACGGACATATTAAATAATCCAGGACAAAGGACAATTAACCCATGGGCATAAAACTAAAATTAACACGTCAAACATCATGATTACGGAAGTTTAAATAAGCATAATTCTTTTATTTCATATTTAATTTCTTTTATTTTATATTTAATTGCACTTCTAATTATCGCACTTTTATTTATTGTTATTGTATTTAATTGCACTTTTAATTATCGTACTTTTTAATTATCGCAATTTTATTTTATCGCACTTTTATTTATCGCAATTTCATTATCGTTATTTACTTTACGCTTTAAATTAAGTTATATTTATTTTTAATATTTTACATTAGGTTTTAACTGCGACTAAAGTTTTTAAAATCGACAAACCGGTCATTAAACGGTAAAAACCCCCCTTTTATAATAATAATATATTACTTATTTATATATTTGTATTTTTATAAATTAAAACTAATATAGCGTTAAGCTTTGTTTAAAAGATTCCCTATGGAACGAACCGGACTTACTAAAAACTACACTACTGTACGATTAGGTACACTGCCTATAAGTGTTGTAGCAAGGTTTAAGTATATCTATTTTATAAATAAATAAATATCTTGTGTAAAATTGTACCGTATTTAATAGTATTTCCTAGTAAAATATAAGCTATTTCATATACACCTCGCATAACATCAGTAGTGAATACAAGGTCATTACCTATTCATGAGCCAGCATTCCATAATCTCGGCAAAGTAACTGCCGAAACTATAGTATGCACTTGTTTTAACCTTATCTGAATTACAAATTTTATTGCATTTACTTTATTTTATCTTATAAACTAGAAAACCCAAAATTAGGTAACAAACCACTACTACTTCACTTTAGGATTATCTTATGTTTTAGTTATAGGTTCGATTCTACTGATATTTTAAAAATTCGACCCGAGGTCATACTTCCCTTACTCACCATAATAAGCCGCTAAATATAAATTTAAAACTATTGCTCCCACCTCTCGATAGCTGATTCTGGCGTCTTGCGACCTAACAACACCGCATAAATAAAACCGTCTGTTTCGGTCATATCAAGGGTTAACTCAATAAAATATAGCCACGATATTTATTATATCTATATATCTATAAGAATAGAGTTCTAGAAAATTAAGTATGCTGTAATAAATAGGGTTAAGTTAATAAAATATACCCACGATATTTATTATAATAGTAGAAAGGATAAAAACTCAGTATAATTACCTATTTCATTTATTATGGTAAAAACGTTCATTTATACCATTTAGTTTGGCTTATTAATGTAAATCTTAAACAATTATTAATTAAGAGGCTTATGAAGTGGAATTGGATGTGTTTGGTGACTTCGTCAAAGATGCTTGATCGTGTTTTGATTTCAGATGACTCTTTATTTTCCGATGATCGGTTAGATAGGTTATCATCTTTAGCGTATTGTAATCGTGTCCTTTTGAGTTTCGTATTCCTTTTGTATTTTAGTTGGTTTTGCGAGCTTTGTATTGGTCTAGTTTAGTTTTGCTCCGCGTTTTTCGGTTTGTAAGTTTCTAGGAGGTTTCATTTCCTGATGAACCTTCTATTGGTTAATAAATTTTTTCTGTTTTTTCGCAAAAAAATAAAATAATAAAAATCATACGTATTATATGCAAGCAAATGAAAGACGATAAGTATAATAACATATGAATTGTTTATTATTTAAATGTATCTAAGAATATGTAATGAATATAAAAAGCATTAACTTTATAACTCCAACAAAATCCTTTCATTTCAGTCCTAGAAAATTAAATATGCTGTAATAAATAGGGTTAACTCAATAAAATATACCCACGACATTTATTATTCAGTATAATTACCTATTTCATTTATTATGGAAAAACATTCATTTATATCTATATTTTATATACTAAAAGTGGTCAGAATTTCTGTCGTTTCATTATATCGAATTGTCGTTTTGAGTTTGCGTTCAAACGGTCTATCAACTTCGGCTATATTTACACAACGACCCCTCAAGTTTACGCTTTTTCAAGGGTAAAAAGTGTAAATATATAATTTTATTAAAATAAAAGAAAATAATTACACCCAAATTTATAACGGGCCCTATCTTCTCGCTCGGTGCGAGTTAAATTTTTCCGAGACCACCGTTCAACTCGAAAAAATCTTACGAACCCAACGGGACTAACTATACACGAAACGGACACTTCTTAAACAAATGCTAAACACAACGATAACCCGTATCTTCCTGGTCGCCACGAGTTAAATTTTTTTGACGGTAGTGTCAGACTCGAAATAATTTTATGAACAAAACGAAACTAACCAGGTTCGAAACGGACACTTTTTAAAAAACGCTAAACACAACGACAGCCCGTATCTTTTTGTTCGCCGCGAGATAAATTTTTCCGACAGCACCGTTACACTTGGAAAAATTTATTGAACAAAACAAAACTAACTACGTTCGAAATGGATGCTTTTTAAAAAAACGCTTAACATAATGAAATCTAAAACGGCGCTTAACACATGAGCCGTGTTCCTCTCTGTAAATACACAACGCTACATTAAATATGAATATGCAGGCCGAAAAGGTCCTACCGCAACGCGCGGGCCGGTCCGGACTAGTTTATACCATTTATTATGGCTTATTATTGTAAATCTTAAACAATTATTAATTATACGTATTATATGTAAGCAAATGTAAGACGACAAGTATAATAACATATGAATTGTTTATGATTTAAATGTATCTAACAATATGTAATGAATATAAAAATTATTAATTTTATAGCTCCAACAAAATTCTTTCATTTGCATCTAATGAATTATCTAACTTAAAAGTCATGATGTTATGATCATATCATCAATAAGATGTATTTGGGTTATTCTGAGTTTCATATCCTTTCATTATGTTTTAAACAAATTTCTAATATCATATTTAAATTTTGTGTGAATTCTTTATGTGTGGTCAAGGCACCAATGTCTCCTGGTAACGTAATTTTCGATTGTTCTATGTTTATTTCGTACTTCATAATCTCAATTATCTAGATCTGTATTTGTATTTATAATTGAAGTTTGCTCTTAATCATTCTTCGAGATGAATAGAGGATTTCCATTAGTATACAATGGCTTTTGATATTACTATTTCATGTATGTATTCCTTTATTGAGATCTATTTTGTTATTCTACTAACCAACTTACGGTATATATATGATGTTAGACTGTTAGTATTCTTAACTATGCATATTTACAATATTTAATCCTTTTTTTGTTATTACTATATACGTTGTTCGCTATGTGTAAAGTATAATATAGTGCTAATTTTCAACGATATTAATTCTTTAAAGTTTATGTTAGCGAACTACACATGTTTACACAATTTATTTATTAATTCAATTGTATTTTATGTGATTTTTAATTGATGTAAAATAAAGTTGTCACACATTAACTTTAGTATTTATAGTTTACCATGAAGAAACTGTGTTATTATTTGTAGTGTTTCATAGAAATGCTTAGAATACATTTTATGATTTAATATATAACAAACAATGAACTATGATAAAATGGTAATAAAATTGTAAGGGTGATCTTTTTAATAATAATGACGATTAACATTATTAAATTAGCCCATATAATCATAATGGTAATGGAAGTTACTCATTATAATGCCCTTTTGTATATGGAATATGGAATATACAACATATACAAAACTAATTAAAAATTATTTAATTTCTTATTCAAAAATTTGGATGTAACTCTCAACGATAATAAAAAGATGTGGAAGTCACACATCATCCACTATATATTACCATTTTCATGTTCTTCACCAAATTGTATATAATGATGATATAATCGCTAAATGACAACTAACCTTATGAAATAAAAGTTCAAAGAAATGTCTTATTTTTTTATGACCAGCGTCTAGATAGTAATATGTATTAATCTAATATTAATTGTCATCATATGAGTATGAAATTGATTTGTTTTCTATTAATTTATTAGTAACATCTTCTTGATTTTAACGTTTATTTTACTTATTCCCAGTTCATTTCATAGTTGTGTTATCAACGTTTTGTTTCGAGGTAAAGGAGTTTATTAACCAATATGTTATGGTAAAAGTCTTAGTAGTGACACAATGTATATACTATCTTGACATGGATTGTTGATTTTGTCATTTTAAAGCTAAAAGATAAAGCTCAATTCAATTGAACAATTAACTTCAACCTTTAACATACACTAAACGTAACCAACTACGTGCAACGCACGAACATTGTCAACTAGTTTAGTGTAATTTTCTACTTTTAGGACTTTTTTATTAAATGTAATCGTATTATTTTAATTTTAATTTTAATTTTAGTGTGTTTTATTAAATTTATTTGTTTTTTTATAATTTATAAAATAATAATATAAGTAATTAAACAAAATAAATTAAAATCAAGAAAAATGAAAAAGAAATTAAAAATACCTCACCCTTACCCATCAACACGCCACTCAACACGCCACTCATTATCTAGCAGTTTATCAACACGCCCATTAATCACCCCTCCCCACCTAGCAACACGCCAACACGCCTCGAAGGGTTTGGTCTAATGATCAAGTGTAACCATCACTTTTATACGAGTAATAGACTCTTGATTATTACTCTATTACCTAATAACTGGAGTACTTTAAAGATTTGAACAAAATCATAAGGTAACTTTAGAACCATGGTCCAAAAATTTACTGCTATGACTCCAATAATTTAATATTTTCCTACGACGTACTCTGATTTTGGAATCAAAGACCTGTAAAATGAGCATTTATCAAAGACAAATATAAAATCACCAATAATTTAATATTTTCCTACGACGTACTCTGATTTTGGAATCAAAGACCTGCAAAATGGGCATTTATCAAAGACAAATATAAATTCACGTCTAGAATTGGGCCTGAATCTTTTTTTAAAGTCAGTGGAACATCTTAACTCTGGGCCAATACATCAATTTATGTACTTAACCACCCATTGTTGTAGGTCTAAATAAATAATGGGAAATTGGTCAAAATGTCCAATTTCCAAAACTGTTTACTAAAATGTCTTCAAATTAAGTTAACAAGTTAAGGAGTCAGCGCTTCGCAGCGGAACTTCAAAGCAGGCCCTAATGGAAAACTAAGTGTATGAGAAAAAAACAATGTGTATGAAAGGTGGCCCAAACCATTTGGCGTTTTTTAAAATGCATCCATTTTGTGAGTAGTTAGTTGCGTTGTGTTCGTAAAATTATTTCAAGTTCAATGGTATTGTTGGGAAAATTTAACTCGCGGCGAGCGAGAAGGTATGTCCCGTAAGATTTTTTTGGAAATTCTGGTTGGGGGGCCGATTTGTATTTTGACCAAAGTTAGGGGGTCATTCGATTTATATTTTGAGCAAAGTTGAGTGGTTATTTTGAAAAAGTGGATTTTGGTAATATAATAATGTTAGAAATAGCGAATTCATAGTTTTGGGTTGGGGGGCCGATTTGTATTTTGACCAAAGTTGGGGGGGTCATTCGATTTGTATACTGAGCAAAGTTGAGTGGTTATTTTGAAAAAGCGGATATTGGTAATATAATAATGTTAAGAATAGTAAATTCATAATTTCGGGGGCCGATTTGTATTTTGATCAAAGTTGAGGGTTATTTTGAAAAAGTGAATTCTAGTATTATAATATTGTTAGAAATAGTAAAATCATCCTTTCTATTAAATATATTTATAATTACAAAAATATCCTCTGACCACGCATCACGCATCATGCATGATGCGTGTAACTTGGTGCGTGATGTGTGATTACGAGTTTTTCATCGAGACAACCAACTTTTTTGCGTAACACGGCTTCTCTCTGGCATAACACATATCACAGACATACCAACACGCAGCGAGCATGTTTTTCTGTGCGTGATGCGTGTTGCCTCGAATAAGATGAGATTTTCACTATCAAAATTCATTACATTTTTTAGATTTTTCGTATTTTCAGGATTATATTTTATGTCTTTGAAAGAGTACTCTATGCAGGACAAGAACAAGAACAATAATATCAATACTCATGATAAAACTAAAGCGTGCTCTTATTTTAATAATATAGTTATTATTATGTGTTATCAATAATTACGATTTCTAGATCATGCACCGACAGTTTGCATAGTTTCGAGGTGGATGATATTGGCAAGATTGTTGATGTGATTACATCTTTTTTGACTATCAACTATAAGACTACACCCTATGGATACGTTACACGTCGTTATAAACCCATGTGGCATTCATTACCCGTTTGGTGCCATAGGCACCAATTCATTATAGGTTTTAGTTATAGGATTTCACCATGGATTTAACGGAAGAAAGAGGGATAGTTATAGTAATTGTGGGTCTCAGTGCATTTTTATTGTTGGACTTGATGCTTTATTGCTTGTACGTTGTATATTAAGGGGAGTATTGTTTTAGTTATGATATGGAGTGTTTAGTTATGAGTTAGTTATAGGATATTGGTGCTGATGTGGAAGGTTAAGAGGATGAATAGTTTAGTTACGATAGGGAGTGACCAAAGTTACTAGCTTTCGGCTTTTTCGGCTTTCCGCCTCTAACTTTAATCTTCTAGCCTTTTAATTCTAACTACCAACTAATTTTGGTCAAAATTTACGTTAATGTAACTGAAAGGAATGAACGGTGGTGATTCAGCCAAAGTATCATTCATCAACGTTTCAATAAAAGGAAAAAAAAAATACATCATCATCTTACCTTTGTTTCTCTCTCATCAAACTCCCCAAAACAATCTAAATCCAATCACAATTTCAAATACACAATCTCTCGTTCTCCACCGTCCGTCCGATCTTCTGTATCAAATCCATACTCCAATCAGATCTATTCGCGCGCCAATTTTATATTTTATCTCTCTCTCCCTTTTTTTCTTCAGGTATCTATCTTAAAATCCCCAATTCTTACCATACTTTCTGTTACACATCAAATCCTCCTGTTTATGTTTTTATTAACTTATTTATTTACATGATTTTTGTTTTAATTTAATGTTAATCTTCGGTGCTTAAACTGCTAAATCACTTATGTTCATGAAATTAGGGTTTGTAATTAATGGCGGATGGACCGGGAAGTCCGGGCGGCGGGAGCCACGACAGCGGCGGCGAACAAAGTCCTCACTCAAACATCAGAGAACAAGATAGGTTTCTTCCAATTGCTAACATAAGCCGGATTATGAAAAAAGGATTACCTGCAAATGGAAAGATAGCTAAAGATGCTAAAGATACTGTTCAGGAATGTGTTTCTGAGTTCATCAGTTTCGTTACTAGCGAGTACGTATCGAACTACGTTTAATTTATTTTTATTAATTGTTACGTATGTTATTATTTACTGCGTATAATAATTTGTTATATATATATATGTGTGTGTTGGTGAGATCAGGGCTAGTGATAAGTGTCAGAAAGAGAAGAGGAAGACGATTAACGGTGACGATTTGCTGTGGGCGATGGCTACTTTAGGTTTTGAAGATTATATCGATCCTCTTAAGGCTTACTTGACTAGATACCGCGAGGTATATTATGTTTTCCTAGTTACAAGTTCATGTGTCACTCAATGTTATTTCTGACCTGAAGTATCCACCCAGGTCGCCTTTCGCTTAGTGCGGGGCAGCGGGGAGGGGTGTTTTACCGGCCATGCCCTCGGATTGGTCCGGGTTTCCTCCGGGGCAGTAGTTAGGGGCGGGTTATGCAATTACGGGAGATCAACGCGTGGGTGGTATAGTCTCCCTTGGTGATCCCAAACTGATGTAAAAAAAAAAAAAAGGTTCCTGTCATACAATTGTTGCTGCAAAGTTGAGTTTTTGTGTGTATGTGTTACTCTTTACTTTAGATGTTAAATGTTAATTAATTGCACCAAAATCAGGCAAAATTTCACATATTTTCACATTTTTGTCTGTATGCGATGTACTATTTATGTTGCCGGTATACCTAACATTTTCTTAAGTTATTGCACTGTATGAGAGTGTATGTAATAATGTTACATATTGGTTTGAAATTCAGTATCTTGCATACAATGGTCAAAAAGAAAGGTATGTGTATATAATGACAAAAATGATTGTGTGTTTCATTCTGGTGGAATTAACCCTTATTTGAAATCATACTAAGAGTGGAATGGAGTTGTATGGATTCTTACTTTTTTTGTATTGTGTTTAATTGCACATTTGAGGTATCCATGAAGTTACACTTTTAGACTTTTTGAGATGAGGTGAGGTCACACTAACATGCTACATTCTATTTTTAGTGCTTTCAACATATCATATGATAAGAGAAGAATATGGCAATGTTTTGGCTACAGTAATTGCATTACTTTTATGTTGTAAATCTTTCTTTTGTTATCCTAACATATCCCTTTCTTCATATTATTTCCTAAGTTTCTAACACAAATTTCTCTGTAATTTTTTTTGCCATTGGACGCTTACGTGGGATAATGATCTACACAGTTAGAGGTAAAGGTTCTATTTGATATATCTGCAATGGAACTCACTTTAACATAACTATGATTTATGGAGCTGTTTACGAAGTGATAAAATAGCTAACATAGTGGTATATATTATTTCTTAGGGTGATACAAAGGGATCTGCAAGGGGTGGAGATGGATCTAACAAGAAAGATACAGTTGGAGCTCAGCTTGTTCCAAATGCGCAGGTTTGTGTAAGGATTATCTTTGTTTATCATGTTTTAGGTTATACAGGTGCTCGATGTTATTTAATTGAAATGCTCGTTTATGTTTTTTGCTGCTTTCCTCTTTAATTTTTCATCGGTGTACCGATTTGCAGTACACCCATCAAGGATCTTATACACAAGGCATGAATTTCTTGAATTCACACGTCTGAACTTCCAAGTAATATTTCTTTGTCTACCCCTAGGGGTTTACTTGTACAAATTTCTTGAAATGCATGTGCTCTATAAACGTTGTTTTACCCCGCCTGAAAAGAGTTGCTCTAAAAAACGTACAAAAATTGAAGAGTTTTTATACATCCAGTGTTAGTTTTTGTTCCGAGACACTGATTTTTTTAGGAAATCCTATACTCCGTATTTGATTGCATGCAGAAGCTGCAGCTGTTACTGCAGAGAGTTTATGCGATTTATGCTTTGTAATTTGTGGTCTAAACTATAATAGTTTTGTAATAAATTTTGCAGGCTAGGGGACACGACCACATGTGATATTTGAGCTTCTTGTTTACTGTTCTGTTCTTTGCTGTTAAGTGATCGGTAAACATGTTTTGCGTAATCATCTTTATTATCTATAAATAGGTCTCTATGTTAGTCATATTCGTAGTACGACATGATTATCTCCAGCGGGAATAAGTTATGTAGTTGCTGTTTATTTGGTGTAATTGGTATGTTTATGTTGTCCTCATTGATGTCATTCTCCAAATGCTCGTTGTCTAAAATGATACTTGATTGATGTATTAACAATTTATTTATTGATGTTAAAGTCTGTATGCTTATAATTTTCACGAGGACTTTTCTAATTATAGCCTTGAATAATATGCTTAAGGAATAAATTTAGAGAAATTCTATTTCTATAAGACCACCCCTATGGTTAGTTACCCGTCCGTTACCCGCACATTACCCGTAACTAACCATAGGCACGGGCTCATTACCCGCTTTAGTTACCCGCATTCACTATGGATTTAACGGAAGTTTTAAGTTTAGTTATAGGAATTGTGGGTCCAGTGGCTTTTTATTGTTCGACTTGATGCTTTATTGCTTGTACGTTGTATATTAAGAGGAGTATTGTTTTAGCCATTATAGGGAGTGTTTAATTATGAGTTAGTTATAGGACATTGGTGTTGATGTGACGCTGATGTGGAAGATTAAGAGGATGAATAGTTTAGTTACGATAGGGAGTGGCCTAAGACCACCCCCTATGGTTAGTTACCCGCCCATTACCCGCTCATTACCCGTAACTAACCATAGGCACCACTTAGTTACCCGCGTTAGTTACCCGCTTTCACCATAGATTTAACGGAAGAGTTATAGGAATTGCGGGTCCCAGTGCTTTTTATTGTTGGACTTGATGCTTTATTGCTTGTACGTTGTATATTAAGAGGAGTATTGTTTTAGCCATGATAGGGAGTGTTTAGTTATGAGTTAGTTATAGGATATTTGTGTTGATGTGGCGCTGATGTGGAAGGTTAAGAGAATGAATAGTTTAGTTACGATAGGGAGTGACCTAACTACACAATATTATTACACAAAATACCCACACGCTGACATGGCTGGTTGACTTGTACTTCCACGTTGGCCTTATACCTCCACGTTAGGTAACCACCTACAATTATTATTTTTGGTATATTATATCAACTTCTTAATTAATTATCCTTTCCATATAAAAGTAATAGTTAGGTTAAATTATATGTTCCATAGATGATAGTTGATGTGTAAGTTTCTGACCTGATTATACTTCTACTCAATCATTTGATGGTAATCCACCAAAAAATTCAGCAATAAAGTCAGGCTTCTGGTCGGAATTTCGCTACTTGGTACCAAGTTTTTTTTTTCTTTAGATTTTCAAGATTTCCCATCTCATATTGTGTGGATTCACTTAAACATATTTGTGGAGGAAGCAATAGAGTTTTAAGTTTTAAGCTATAAGCTAAATTGATTTCTTCTGTTACATAAAAAAACATCTAGTAGTCTGTTTATATCACATGTGTAAGAATTTTGAATATTGATTATCAATTGTTATATGATAAACTACAACGAACTAGCAAAGGATATGGATGTCAAACTCGGTACAACATAAACTTCAACGAACAATATAAAAATAGCAATTAAACACCCTTTAATAATTAATAATATAATTTTTAGAGTTATCTCTCTATATAATTTACAATTGATGTTAGAAAACTAGAGAAATTTAATTTTTTTCCTTTAAATAAAAGAGAAAAATTTAACTTTTGGGGAAGAAAGAGATTCCGGTGTTTTGGGTGAGAAGGATGAAAAGGTTATTAGTTGAGTATCATTTTATTTGTGTTATAAAATAAAAGTTAAGAAAGTTAAGAATGGATGTCAATTTGAATAATAGTTACGCATGCATTTGAATAGTTACTTAAACAGTAAAATTTATAGAATAAATATAGGATCGAATGTAATCAGTTTTTGCACCATTCACTTCAATAAGATTTATTACTCTCTCCTTTCTCTTTAATATAGTAGTCCATAGCCAAGAGTCGGATCACTAAAGGTAGTTATAAACTCCTAAATTATAACACGTTATCAGCACGAAGTGCTCCGTATAATCAAAGTTTATCTAAGCAAGCACAAGTCACTAATCCAGGTAAGAAATTCTTTAACAATATCTTCTATTATTTATTAGTAAGGTAAATATTATTATCATCATAAGTAAAATTATATTTCTGTAATCTAACTTTTATTAACTTCACTAACATTTATATTTATGTTTTTTAAGTTATATATGGTCGGTTATACCGCCGGAATTATATTTATGTAATCAAACTTTTATTAACTTCACTAACATTTATATTTATGTTATTTAAGTTATATATGGTCGGTTATACCGCCTGAATTATATTTATGTAATCTAACTTTTATTAACTTCACTAACATTTATATTTATGTTATTAACTTCACTAACATTTATATTTATGTTATTTAAGTTATATATGGTCGGTTATACCGCCTGAATTATATTTCTGTAATCTAACTCTTATTAACTTCATTAACATTTATATTTATGTTATCTAACATTTATGATTACTTATGCAATTAATCATTATTTATTTCATGCATACTAATGTTTATTCTTAAAATTTATTATTTATGCATAATATGTTTATTCTCTTAATCTTCGTATTTATACTAAACGTATTTATACTAAATGTATTATAGTAATCGTATTTGTACTAATAAAATTCTTTTATTAAAATTATTATTAATACAACGAGTACATAACGGTTGTTAACGTCAACTGACGACGTTACAACGACTATATTTTTCAAATATAAAATAAACATCTCCGTTTTCACATTTTCACAAATCAATCTTTATTTTCTCAGATTACCACTCTCAAAAATTTTTTTTTTGTAAAGATGATTCACACAAGGATGATTTTCCTATTGTATTGGTCATACTAACTATCATCATTGTTGCTAATATACCACCGGGTGAACCTATATTCTCTCCTACTCTTGTGGTTTTATCATTTGTAATCATGCTATTATTCTGTTGTTTGCTACTTATGAATTTAAAATGATTCTAATTTCATTTTATTATTTGTCTATGAATAGAAGTTGATTATGATTATGATTTATGTTGTTCATCTTTTTTATTAGAAAATGTCGAATTTGAAAAGGCTTAAATTTGCTCCTTTAGAATCAAGTGGGAACAACTACTTAACATGGGTTATGAATGTAGAAAAACATCTCAAATCAATCGGTATTTTAGAAACCCTGAATGAAAATAACAATTGTTCCGAACAAGAGAAAGCAATAGCAAGTATTTTTCTTAGCAAATATATTGACGAGTCCTTAGAATCTACATATTATATGATCGAAGATCCAAGAGTATTATGGAAAATACTCAAAGATAGATACGATATTAATTATCAAGAAATAACGGTGATCCATGAAAGAATAAAATTGAAGATGTTAGTAGACGCTCTTATAAGAATCCCGGAGATTCTTATTAAGGATCTGGTAACGTGGATCATCAGTCTAGTATTTCTTGAATACATGAACATCTTGTTTATCTCTACATATAAGTCCCAAAAGAAAAGAAAACGAGAGTGAATCTGTTAAAAAAATCTTGATTAAATAAACCCTGAGCTACCTTGAGACTTGAATGATTTGAATTTTCTAAGATGCCTAGCTTGTTATGTATTACTCATAAATAAATGGTTTTAGACCATAATGCATATGTTTATTAAGTGTTATCTTTTATGTACTTCAGATTGTAACTTGTTTGCAGGTAATATAATTTGATTATCTTGCTGAAATATAACTCATTATTTGCTTATCTTATTTGAAGTTTTAGTATGAATCCTGCTGAAATACAACATCAATTAAATGGTAAAGACCTATGTATTGCAGATAGTGGTAACATATACACTATGATCAAATCTAAGAAATTTTTCATTGATTTAAATCAAATTAAGGAATTATAAATACTATATCAGGTCTTGCAAACTTGGTATAAGGAACGGAAAAGGCAAAAATTCAGATTACCAAATGGTACGAATTTTCTGATAAACAATGCTTTGTTTTCTCCCAAATCAAAGAGAAATTTGTTAAGTTTCTCTGATATATATCATAATGGATATGATTATCAGTCAATGATAACCGGAAATGAAAAATACCTATGTAGCACCGAAAAGCGCATATGATGAAAAGCGCAGCGCATATGATTAAAAGCGCATATGATAAAAAGCGTATATGATGAAATGCGCAGCGCATATGATTAAAAGCGCATATGATAAAAAGCACATATGATGAAAAGCGCAGCGCATATGATTAAAAGCGCATATGATAAAAAGCGCAGCGCATATGATTAAAAGCGCATATGATAAAAAGCGCATATGATGAAAAGCGCAGCGCATATGATTAAAAGCGCATATGATGAAAAGTTCAGCGCATATGATTAAAATTGCATATGGTGAAAAGGATATATGATGAAAAGCGCATATGTTGATTAATGAAAAGCACATATGGTGATTAATAAAAAGCACATATGGTGATTAATGAAAAGAATATTGAGAAAGAATCACCAATGTTTCTTGAAAGAATTCAAGGTTATATATATGGACCAATTCATCCATCATGTGGACCATTTTGATATTTCATGGTTCTAATAGACGCATCTAGCGGATGGTCTCATGTTTGTGTGTTATCAAGCCGTAATATGGCATTTGCAAAGTTTCTTGCACAAATTATTAAATTGAGAACACATTATTCTGATTACACCATTAAAAGGATGAGACTTGATAATGCTGGTGAGTTAACATCTCAAGTATTTAATGATTATTATATGTCTACAGGGATTGTTGTTGAACATCCAGTTGCTCATGTGCATACACAAAATTGGTTTAGCTGAATCAATAGATAAACGCTTGCAGCTAATAACTAGACAATTGGTAATGAGTACAAAACTCCCAATATTTATATGGGGACATATAAATTTACATGATGCGACATTAACTCACATTAAACCAAGTGCAAGTCATAAATATTCTCCATTACCAACTTAATTTTGATCGAGAGCGAAATATTTTCCATCTTAGAACATTTGGTTGTGCAATGTATTTTTAATTGCACTACCACAACAAATGGTTCCTCAAAGAAGGATTGAAATATATGTTGGATATGAAACATCTTCAATCATAAGATATATTGAATCCATGACGGGTGATGTTTTTACAGCACGTTTTTGCTGATTGTCATTTTAATGAAAAATTGTTCCCTAGATTAGGGGGAGAAATAAAAAAATAAATAAAATGATGTTTCATGATGTGAACATCAATTAAGGTATCTTGATACTCGCATAAAAGAATGCGAAACAAAAATTGAAAAAAATAATGCATATGCAAGAACTTGCGAATAAATTGCCCGATGCATTTACAGATGTTAAAAGAGTGACTAAATCATATATATCAGCAGTAAATGCTCTAGCAAGAATTGAAATTCCAAAAGCTGGCAATAATGTCACTCATGAGTCTTTTGTCACGTCTGAAACGTGGAAAACAAATTAGTTCCAAAGATAAAAATCCTCGAAAAGGATAATCAGCTGATAATGAGGTAAAAAAAAAAAGGTGTTCAAGAAGAACCACAAATCAATATTCCTTCTGCATAGGATATTGACAATGTAAATACATAAATTGCAATAAATTATGCAATATTATGGAACCGAAATGAAATGAAAAATCTCGATGAGATATTTTCATATAATGTTACAATGACATCATGAATAAAAATGACGATCTGGAACCAAAATCTGTCATTGAATATCAAAATTAACATGATTGAGCTCAATGGAAATGAGCAATACGAGCTGAATTAGAATCGCTCAATAAAAGAAAAGTTTTCGGATCAATCGTTATCACAAATGAAGGGTTTAAGGTATCAGAAACATCCAATGCAAAACCCAAAGAAATGTACTCAATCAAAATACAAAGGTCTTTATATGGGTCGAAACAATCGGGTCGCATGTGGTATAAACGATTAAGTGATTACTTGATAAGCAAAGGGTATACAAATAATCTTATTTGCCCATGTGTATTCATTAAGAAAACTATATCTGGATATGTGATCATAGCTGTTTATGTCGATGATCTTAACATCATAGGTACAAATAAAGAGATCCATGAAGCCATTCAAATTCTAAAGAAAGAATTTGAAATGAAAGATCTTGGAAAAACCAAGTATTGCCTTGGTTTGAAAATTGAGCATATGCCTAATAGTTTACTTGTACATCAAACAAATTATACAGAAAAGATTTTAAAACGTTTCAATATAGACAAGGCAAAACCATTAAGTACTCCTATGGTTGTTAGATCACTTAATGTTGACACTGATCCATTTCATCCCTTTGAAGATCATGAAGATATTCTGGAAGCAGAAGTGCCATATCTTAGTGCAATTGGAGATCTTATGTATCTTACAAATTGTACAAGACCTGACATTTATTTTACAGTTAATTTGTTGCAAGGTTCAGCTCAGCTCCTACCAAAAGACACTGGAATGGGATCAAACACATATTTCGATACCTTCGAGGAATTACTGATTTAGGATTATTTTATTCTAACGAATCAAAACAACATTTGGTTGGTTATGCAGATGCAGGTTATTTATCTGATCCACATAAAGCTAAATCTCAAAATGGATCTGTATTCTTAAATGGAGATACTGCAATATCATGACGTTCTTAAAAACAAACACTTGTTGCAACATCATCAAATCATGCCGAAGTGATTGCATTACATGAAGCTACTCGGGAATGTTTTTGGTTGAGATCAATGACACAACTCATTACTGATTCTTGTGGTACTGATTCTTGTGGACTAGAACGCTATAAAAGCCCAACAACTATCTATGAAGATAATGCAGCTTGCATAGCATAGATGAAAGAAGGGTATATCAAAAGTGACCGAACAAAACACATACCTCATAGATTCTTCTCATACACTCAAGATCTCATTAAGAATAACTAGATTGAAATGAGATATGTTCAATCCAGCAAAAACTCTGCTGATCTTTTCACCAAAGCACTCCCAACTGCTATTTTCAGAACGTATACTCACAATATTGGCATGAGGCATGTTCAAAATATGTAACAGCTCAGCAATGTCTACTTGAGGGGGAGTCAACTCTATGCTGCACTCTTTTTCCCTTAGCTAAAGTTTTTTCCCACTGGGTTTTCTTTAGTAAGGTTTTTAACGAGGCAGTACTAGTTGATCTCTAATGAAAACAAATTGCCATCCAAGGGGGAGTGTTATGAAATTAAAAGTCAAGAATGGCTGTGGATGTCAATTTGAATAATAGTTACGCATGCATTTGAATAGTTACTTGCACAATAAAATTTATAGTATAAATATAGGATCGAATGTAATCAGTTTTTGCACCATTCACTTCAATAAGATTTATTACTCTCTCCTTTCTCTTTAATATCACTAGTCCATAGTCAAGAGTCAGATCACTAAAGGTAGTTATAAACTCCTAAATTATAACAATTTGGAAATAATCAATAAAAATTTTAGATATCAATAATAACCAAATTAAAAGGGGGCAGTTTCTTTCTTTACGTGGAACATCAAGTGGGCCAAGTCATATGCCATGTAAGCGTGTGGGTATTTTTGTGTAAGAATTTTGAGTGGTTATAGAATTTCTCATAAATTTAAGTATAAACATTTGTACATTGAGTTGGTAAAAGTAGTGGGTGTGTGGTTATCACTAATTCACATACATATAATGTAGTGACCCGAACTTTTCCATGTTTATATATATATTAAATGAAATTGTTATTTACATGATTAAGTGTTTCCAACATGTTAAGCAATCAAACTTGTTAAGACTTGATTAATTGAAATAGGTTTCATATAGACAATTGACCACCCAAGTTGACCGGTGATTCACGAACGTTAAAACTTGTAAAAACTATGCGATGACATATATATGGTTATATATATAGTTAACATGATTTTATTATAAGTATGTATCTCATTAGGTATTTTAACAATGAGTTATATACATAAAAATGAGACTATTAATTTAAGAAACTCGAAAACGATATATATAACGATTATCGTTATAACAACATCTTACTAGGTACATATGAATCATATTAAGATATTGATACACTTGGTTAATTATGTTAAATGATAAGTAAATATATTATTAAGTGTATTAACAATGAAATACATATGTAAAAATAAGACTACTAACTTAATGATTTCGAAACGAACATATATGTAACGATTATCGTTGTAACGACATTTAACTGTATATATATATCATACTAAGATATATTATATATCATAATATTATGATAATATAACAATTTAACATCTCATTTGTTATAATAAACAATGGGTTAACAACATTCAACAAGATCGTTAACCTAAAGGTTTCAAAACAACATTTACATGTAACGACTAACGATGACTTAACGACTCAGTTAAAATGTATATACATGTAGTGTTTTAATATGTATTCATACACTTTTGAAAGACTTCAAGACACTTATCAAAATACTTCTACTTAACAAAAATGCTTACAATTACATCCTCGTTCAGTTTCATCAACAATTCTACTCGTATGCACCCGTATTCGTACTCGTACAATACACAGCTTTTAGATGTATGTACTATTGGTATATACACTCCAATGATTAGCTCTTAGCAGCCCATGTGAGTCACCTAACACATGTGGGAACCATCATTTGGAAACTAGCATGAAATATCACATAAAATTACAAAAATATGAGTAATCATTCATGACTTATTTACATGAAAACAAAATTACATATCCTTTATATCTAATCCATACACCAACGAACAAAAACACCTACAAACACTTTCATTCTTCAATTTTCTTCATCTAATTGATCTCTCTCATGTTCTATCTTCAAGTTCTAAGTGTTCTTCATAAATTCCAAAAATCTAGTTTCATAAAATCAAGAATACTTCCAAGATTGCAAGTTTACTTCCAAGTTTTCTAAATCCATTCCAAGTAATCATCCAAGATCAAGAAACCTTTGTTACTTACAGTAGGTTATCTTTCTAATACAAGGTAATAATCATATTCAAACTTTAATTCAATTTCTATAACTATAACAATCTTATTTCGAGTGAAAATCTTACTTGAAATTGTTTTCGTGTCATGATTCTGCTTCAAGAACTTTCAAGCCATCCAAGGATCCTTTGAAGCTAGATCTATTTTTCTCATTTCCAGTAGGTTTATCCAAGGAACTTGAGGTAGTAATGATGTTCATAACATCATTCGATTCATACATATAAAGCTATCTTATTCGAAGGTATAAACTTGTAATCACTAGAACATAGTTTAGTTAATTCTAAAATTGTTCGCAAATAAAAGTTAATCCTTCTAACTTGACTTTGAAAATCAACTAAACACATGTTCTATATCTATATGATATGCTAACTTAATGATTTAAAACCTGGAAACACGAAAAACACCGTAAAACCGGATTTACGCCGTCGTAGTAACACCGCGGGCTGTTTTGGGTTAGTTAATTAAAAACTATGATAAATTTTGATTTAAAATTTGTTATTATGGGAAAATGATTTTTATTATGAACATGAAACTATATCCAAAAATTATGGTTAAACTCAAAGTGGAAGTATGTTTTCTAAAATGGTCATCTAGACGTCGTTCTTTCGACTGAAATGACTACCTTTATAAAAACGACTTGTAACTTATTTTTCCGACTATAAACCTATACTTTTTCTGTTTAGATTCATAAAATAGAGTTCAATATGAAACCATAGCAATTTGATTCACTCAAAACGGATTTAAAATGAAGAAGTTATGGGTAAAACAAGATTGGATAATTTTTCTCATTTTAGCTACGTGAAAATTGGTAACAAATCTATTCCAACCATAACTTAATCAACTTGTATTGTATATTATGTAATCTTGAGATACCATAGACACGTATACAATGTTTCGACCTATCATGTCGACACATCTATATATATTTCGGAACAACCATAGACACTCTATATGTGAATGTTGGAGTTAGCTATACAGGGTTGAGGTTGATTCCAAAATATATATAGTTTGAGTTGTGATCAATACTGAGATACGTATACACTGGGTCGTGGATTGATTCAAGATAATATTTATCGATTTATTTCTGTACATCTAACTGTGGACAACTAGTTGTAGGTTACTAACGAGGACAGCTGACTTAATAAACTTAAAACATCAAAATATATTAAAAGTGTTGTAAATATATTTTGAACATACTTTGATATATATGTATATATTGTTATAGGTTCGTGAATCAACCAGTGGCCAAGTCTTACTTCCCGACGAAGTAAAAATCTGTGAAAGTGAGTTATAGTCTCACTTTTAAAATCTAATATTTTTGGGATGAGAATACATGCAGGTTTTATAAATGATTTACAAAATAGACACAAGTACGTGAAACTACATTCTATGGTTGAATTATCGAAATCGAATATGCCCCTTTTTATTAAGTCTGGTAATCTAAGAATTAGGGAACAGACACCCTAATTGACGCGAATCCTAAAGATAGATCTATTGGGCCTAACAAACCCCATCCAAAGTACCGGATACTTTAGTACTTCGAATTTATATCATATCCGAAGGGTGTCCCGGAATGATGGGGATATTCTTATATATGCATCTTGTAATGTCGGTTACCAGGTGTTCACCATATGAATGATTTTTATCTCTATGTATGGGATGTGTATTGAAATATGAAATCTTGTGGTCTATTGTTATGATTTGATATATATAGGTTAAACCTATAACTCACCAACATTTTTGTTGACGTTTAAAGCATGTTTATTCTCAGGTGAATACTAAGAGCTTTCGCTATCGCATACTAAAATAAGGACAAGATTTGGAGTCCATGTTTGTATGATATTGTGTAAAAACTGCATTCAAGAAACTGATTTCGATGTAACATATTTGTATTGTAAGCCATTATGTAATGGTCGTGTGTAAACAGGATATTTTAGATTATCATTATTTGATAATCTACGTAAAGCTTTTTAAACCTTTATTTATGAAATAAAGGTTATGGTTTGTTTTAAAAATGAATGCAGTCTTTGAAAAACGTCTCATATAGAGGTCAAAACCTCGCAATGAAATCAATTAATATGGAACGTTTTTAATCAATAAGAACGGGACATTTCAGTTGGTATCCGAGCGTTGGTCTTAGAGAACCAGAAATTTGCATTAGTGTGTTTTATCGAGTTTGTTAGGATGCATTAGTGAGTCTGGACTTCGACCGTGTTTTCTTTAAAAATGATTGCTTAACATTTTTGTTGGAAACTATATATTATTAACATGTATATATTATGTGATATATTAATCTCTTAACATGTTTGATATTGTGTGATAGATGTCTACCTCTAGCACAAATCCCATTGAATCACCTAATAATAACGAATAGTCGAATATATATTGGACTGATTCACAAGTTCCCGAAGAAGAACCGGAAGAAGAATCAGAACCGGAAGAAGAATCAGAACCGGAAGAGGAGGAACCGGAGGAGGAAATAGAACCGGTGGGGGAAATAATAAAACGGTTAAGTAAAAGAAAATCCTCAACCAACCGACCAAGGTTAATTATGGTCAATGGTGTTTCCGCCAAGGAAGCAAAATATTGGGAGGATTACCAATTCTCCGATGAATCGGATTCCGACGAGAATTCTGATGATGTTATAGAAATTACCCCAACTGAATTTAAAAAGGCAAAAGAAAATAATAAGGGAAAGGGCATAAAAATAGAGAAATCTAATTCCAACCCCGATGAACTTTATATGTATCGTCAACCCCCGAAGCCCTTAAGTTGTAACAATGACCCGGGAACCTCTAAACCACCAGGTTTTTCTAAACCGTTGTGGAAAACAACAGCTCGTATTAGGGGAACATCATATATCCCTAGAAACTTGGCAAAATGAACCAAAACCGAAGAAGAAGAAACGAGCGAGTCGGAATAAGATAGTTGTATTCGTGTGGTGTAATATATGTAATATAGTGTGCTTATGCTTTATATATGTAAAAATTGCTTGTATTAATAAGTATTTTTTTTTATGAATCTAACTCTTGTCTATTTTACAGTATAAAAACACAAAATGGATAGACAACCCAATATTTTAAGAGACCTACCCGGAGACATGATTGATGAAATCTTGTCTAGAGTCGGTCAGAATTCTTCGGCACAACTATTTACGGCGAAATTAGTTTGTAAGACATTCGAAGAACTTTTCAAGAATATCTTGGTTTATAAGAGACTTTCATTTGAAAGATGGGGGATATCACATTGGGAAACCCATAAGTTACGATGTGTTTACTTTGACGCATATATTTCGGGGAACCCAAATGCTATTTTACACAACGGGTTAAGAAATTATTTTGACTCAATGTATCCGAATATAGGACTTCATGATTTAGAAAAAACGGCTAACATGCAACATAAAGAAGCATGCTATGCTTACGGGTTAGTAATGTTCGCTTCTCACCAAAGTGAGAAAAAGAACATCGGGCTACAACTATTAAACAAAACGTTCCCACAAGTGACGGAGTCAATAATTGGGGTAAGAAATGAGGTTTTTAGGTTATTACGAGACTGTTGGTCATTACGTAACCCTCGTCCCTTTGACGACGTTACAACACGCTGTCTTATCAACGGCCATAACGGTTATGTTCCACAAGACCAAGGATGGGAAGTAGTCCTAGTAAAACCAGAATGCATGACTTGTTTCTGGACGTATGAATTACGTGTCTTTATTGCCTTTGCTGAACGACTTGTGTACTAGCCAGAATTATCTTCACAACTATCTTGTATCAAAGTTATTGTGTGCTATATTTCATGCTTTATGTAAAATAAGCGGTATTGTAAGTTTGTAAAATATTGTATAAAAGTTTGAACGCGAAATATTATTATAATCAGTTTTTCATATAGAATTGTAGTAGTTGAATTGTATATTAGCTACTAAGTATGAACTTAACGGGTAGGTACTACCCGAATTTAAATTTATAAAACGCTAATATGAAGAAAAAGATTTTATAAATGAGTTCATATTATGCTACGAAATACTATTAACTACTCTTAATATTCTGTATGATTAACTTGTTCCATTTGACTATTTTGAAGGAAATGGCACCGACTACTCGACACACCGTGAATATGAATGAAGAGGAATTCCGTACTTTTCTAGATTCAAACATAGCCGCAGTACAGGCTGCGCTACATACCAACAATAACCTTGGATCTAGCAGTACAGGAAATCGTGTAGGATGCACCTACAAAGAATTCACTGCCAGCAAACCTTTGGAATTTGATGGAACCGAAGGACCGATCGGATTGAAACGGTGGACCGAGAAGGTCGAATCGGTGTTTGCCATAAGTAAGTGTACTGAAGAGGACAAAGTGAAGTACGCTACGCATACCTTCACAGGTTCTGCGTTAACATGGTGGAATACCCCTACCTATCTAGAGCAAGTGGGACAAGATGATGCGTACACACTACCGTGGTCAGCATTCAAGCACTTGATGAATGATAATGCTAAAAACGAACATATATTTCATAGCATTATTCCTCAAGAAAGAAAAGCTTTTAGTTGCAATTGTTCTATTTACAAGTGATATTCGTTTAAATAATAAAAGGTGAAGACAAAAGACAGATTCGACGAATTGAAGACGCAAACGACCAAAAAGCTCAAAAGTACAAAATATAATCAAAGAGGTTCCAATTATTGATAAGAAACGTCTCAAAATTACAAGAGTAAAAGATTCAAAACGCAAAGTACAAGATATAAAATAGTACGCAAGGACGTTCGAAAATCCGGAACCGGGACCAGAGTCAACTCTCAACGCTCGACGCAACGGACTAAAAATTACAAGTCAACTATGCACATAAATATAATATAATATTTAAATAATTACTAAAATTATTTATATATTATATTTATTTATATAATCGTCGGCAAACAAAGAGCCAAAGTTGAGTGAGCTGTAAAATGGAACTCCGCGACTTGCGGAGTTCGAAGACCAAATGGGCCGCGACTCGCGGAGCCCCCAATTTTGAAACAGCCTATAAAAGCAACGCAGTTCGACGAGTAAAAATATCCATAAAATCTCTCTCTCAATATATACGTAATATATATATTTATATTTTAATTTTAATTTTAATTTTAATTTCTAATAATAAGGGTGTGTTAGCGAATGTTGTAAGGGTGTAAGTCGAAATTCTGTCCGTGTAACGCTACGCAATTTTTAATCATTGTAAGTTATGTTCAACCTTTTTAATTTAATGTCTCGTAGCTAAGTTATTATTATGCTTATTTAATCCGAAGTAATCATGATGTTGGGCTAATTATTAAAATTGGGTAATTGGGCTTTGTACCATAATTGAGGTTTGGACAAAAGAACGACACTTGTGAAAATTAGACTATGGGCTATTAATGGGTTTTATATTTGTTTAACTAAATGATAGTTTGTTAATGTTAATATAAAGATTTACAATTGGGCGTCCCTATAAATAACCATTTACACTCGATCGGACACGATGGGAGGGGTATTTATATGTACGAATAATCGTTCATTTAACCGGATACGGGAATGGATTAATAGCCACTAGAATTATTAAAACAGGGGTGAAATTATGTACAAAGACACTTGGCATAATTGATAACAAAGTATTAAAACCTTGGGTTACACTCAGTCGACATCCTGGTGTAATTATTAAACAAAGTATTAAAATCTTGTTACAGTTTAAGTTCCCAATTAGTTGGAATATTTGACTTCGGGTATAAGGATAATTTGACGAGGACACTCGCACTTTATATTTATGACTGATGGACTGTTATGGACAAAAACCAGACGGACATATTAAATAATCCAGGACAAAGGACAATTAACCCATGGGCATAAAATTAAAATCAACACGTCAAACATCATGATTACGGAAGTTTAAATAAGCATAATTCTTTTATTTCATATTTAATTTCCTTTATTTTATATTTAATTGCACTTTTATTTATTGTTATTATATTTAATTACAATTTTAATTATCGTACTTTTTAATTATCGCAAGTTTATTTTATCGCACTTTTATTTATCGCAATTTCATTATCGTTATTTACTTTACGCTTTAAATTAAGTCTTTTATTTATTTAATATTTTACATTTGGTTTTAACTGCGACTAAAGTTTTAAAATCGACAAACCGGTCATTAAACGGTAAAAACCCCCCTTTATAATAATAATATTACTTATATATATATTTGTATTTTTATAAAATAAAACTAATATAGCGTTAAGCTTTGATTAAAAGATTTTTCCTGTAGAACGAACCGGACTTACTAAAAACTACACTACTGTACGATTAGGTACACTGCCTATAAGTGTTGTAGCAAGGTTTAAGTATATCCATTCTCTAAATAAATAAATATCTTGTGTAAAATTGTATCGTATTTAATAGTATTTCCTAGCAAAATTTAAGCTATTTTATATACACCTAGCATAACATCAATGAACGAGAAGTACCGTCCCAGAACCGAGGTCAATAAGCTCAAGACAGAACTTAGAGGGTTACGAACCCAAGGATTTGATATTACCACGTACGAAAGACGATTCACAGAATTGTGCCTATTGTGTCCGGGAGCGTTCAAAGATGAGGAAGAGAAGATCGACGCGTTTGTGAAAGGATTACCGGAAAGAATCCAAGAAGATATAAGTTCACACGAGCCCACCTCCATACAACATGCATATAGAATGGCTCACAAGCTAGTGAACCAGATTGAGGAAAGAATTAAAGAACAGACGGCTGAAGAGGCCAATGTGAAGCAAGTCAAAAGAAAGTGGGAGAAAAACGGTGATAAGAATCACCAATACAACAACAACAGCAATTACAATAATAATCGCAACAATTATCCCAACAATCGCAACATCAATCGCAACTACAACAAACGGCCCAACAACAACAACAACAACAACAACAACAACAACAACAACAACAACAACAACAACAACAACAACAACAACAACAGCAACTACAACAATCATCCCAACAACAATAACAACCGCAACAACAACAACAATCAGAAGCAGCTATGCCAAAGGTGTGAAAAGTATCACTCGGGGTTCTGCACCAAATTTTGCAACAAGTGTAAAAGAAATGGTCATAGCGCGGTGAAGTGTGAGGTCTACGGACCAGGGGTTAACAGAACGAAAGGAACAAATGGTGTCTGAACGAGTAATGGCGGAGCAAGTAGTGTCGGAGCAAGTTATGCCAATGTAGTTTGTTATAAATGTGGAAAACCGGGCCACATTATTAGAAATTTCCCGAACCAGGAGAACACGAATGGACAAGGCCGTGGAAGAGTTTTCAATATTAATGCGGCAGAGGCACAGGAAGACCCGGAGCTTGTTACGGGTACGTTTCTTATTAACAATAAATCTGCTTACGTTTTATTTGATTCGGGTGCGGATAGAAGCTATATGAGTAGAGATTTTTGTGCTAAATTAAGTTGTCCATTGACGCCGTTGGATAGTAAATTTTTACTCGAATTAGCAAACGGTAAATTAATTTCAGCAGATAATATATGCCGGAATCGAGAAATTAAACTGGGTAGCGAAATATTTAAGATTGATTTGATACCAGTAGAGTTAGGGAGTTTTGATGTAATAGTTGGCATGGACTGGCTGAAGAAGGTGAAAGCAGAGATCGTATGTTATAAAAATGCAATTCGCATTGTACGAGAAGAAGGAGAACCCTTAATGGTGTACGGAGAAAAGGGAAACATGAAGCTACATCTTATTAGTAATTTGAAGGCACAAAAACTAATAAGAGAAGGTTGCTATGCTGTTCTAGCACACGTCGAGAAAGTACAAACTGAAGAAAAGAGCATCAATGATGTTCCCGTCGCAAAAGAATTTCCCGATGTATTTCCGAAAGAATTACCGGGACTACCTCCACATCGATCTGTTGAATTTCAAATAGATCTTGTACCAGGAGCTGCACCAATAGCTCGTGCTCCTTATAGACTCGCACCCAGCGAGATGAAAGAACTGCAAAGCCAACTGCAAGAACTATTAGAACGTGGTTTCATTCGACCAAGCACATCACTATGGGGAGCTCCTGTTTTGTTTGTCAAGAAGAAGGATGGTACATTTAGGTTGTGTATTGACTACAGAGAGTTGAACAAACTTACCATCAAAAACCGTTATCCACTTCTGAGAATTGACGACTTATTTGATCAACTACAAGGCTCGTCGGTTTATTCGAAGATCGATTTACGTTCTGGATATCATCAAATGCGAGTAAAGGAGGATGATATTCCAAAAACTGCTTTTAGGACGCGTTATGGTCATTACGAGTTTATGGTTATGTCGTTTGGATTGACTAACGCACCAGCTGTGTTCATGGACCTTATGAACCGAGTGTGTGGGCCATAACTTGACAAGTTTGTCATTGTTTTCATCGATGACATACTTATTTACTCAAAGAATGATCAAGAGCACGAAGAACATTTGAGAAAAGTGCTAGAAGTATTGAGGAAAGAAAAACTGTACGCTAAGTTTTCAAAGTGTGCATTTTTGGTTGGAAGAAGTTCAATTCCTCGGTCACATAGTGAACAAAGAAGGTATCCAGGTGGACCCGGCAAAGATCGAAACCGTTGAATAGTGGGAAACCCCAAAAACTCCGAAGCAAATACGTCAATTTTTAGGATTGGCTGGTTACTACAGAAGATTCATCCAAGATTTCTCCAAAATAGCAAAACCCTTGACTGCATTAACGCATAAAGGGAAGAAATTTGAATGGAAGGATGAACAAGAGAAGGCGTTTCAATTATTGAAGAAAAAGCTAACTACGGCACCTATATTGTCATTGCCTGAAGGGAATGATGATTTTGTGATTTATTGTGACGCATCAAAGCAAGGTCTCGGTTGTGTATTAATGCAACGGACGAAGGTGATTGCTTATGCGTCTAGACAATTGAAGATTCACGAGCAAAATTATACGACGCATGATTTTGAATTAGGCGCGGTTGTTTTTGCATTAAAGACTTGGAGGCACTACTTATATGGGGTCAAAAGTATTATATATACCGACCACAAAAGTCTTCAACACATATTTAATCAGAAACAACTGAATATGAGGCAGCGTAGGTGGATTGAATTGTTGAATGATTACGACTTTGAGATTCGTTACCACCCGGGGAAGGCAAATGTGGTAGCCGACGCCTTGAGCAGAAAGGACAGAGAACCCATTCGAGTAAAATCTATGAATATAATGATTCACACTAACCTTACTACTCAAATAAAGGAGGCGCAACAAGGAGTTTTAAAAGAGGGAAATTTAAAGGATGAAATACCCAAAGGATCGGAGAAGCATCTTAATATTCGGGAAGACGGAACCCGGTATAGGGCTGAAAGAATTTGGGTACCAAAATTTGGAGATATGAGAGAAATGGTACTTAGAGAAGCTCATAAAACCAGATACTCAATACATCCTGGAACGGGGAAGTTGTACAAGGATCTTAAGAAACATTTTTGGTGGCCAGGTATGAAAGCCGATATTGCTAAATATGTAGGAGAATGTTTGACGTGTTCTAAGGTCAAAGCTGAACATCAGAAACCATCAGGTCTACTACAACAACCTGAAATCCCGGAATGGAAATGGGAAAACATTACCATGAATTTCATTACTAAATTGCCAAGGACTGCAAGTGGTTATGATACTATTTGGGTAATAGTTGATCGTCTCACCAATTCAGCACACTTCCTGCCAATAAGAGAAGATGACAAGATGGAGAAGTTATCACGACTGTATTTGAAGGAAGTCGTCTCCAGACATGGAATACCAATCTCTATTATCTCTGATAGGGATGGCAGATTTATTTCAAGATTCTGGCAGACATTACAACAAGCATTGGGAACTCGTCTAGACATGAGTACTACCTATCATCCACAAACTGATGGGCAGAGCGAAAGGACGATACAAACGCTTGAAGACATGCTACGAGCTTGTGTTATTGATTTCGGAAACAGTTGGGATCGACATCTACCGTTAGCAGAATTTTCCTACAACAACAGCTACCATTCAAGCATTGAGATGGCGCCGTTTGAAGCACTTTATGGTAGAAAGTGCAGGTCTCCGATTTGTTGGAGTGAAGTGGGGGATAGACAGATTACGGGTCCGGAGATAATACAAGAAACTACCGAGAAAATCATCCAAATTCAACAAAGATTGAAAACCGCCCAGAGTCGACAAAAGAGCTACGCGGACAGTAAAAGAAAAGATATAGAGTTTGAAATTGGAGAAATGGTCATGCTTAAGGTTTCACCTTGGAAAGGCGTTGTTCGATTTGGTAAACGGGGGAAACTAAATCCAAGGTACATTGGACCATTCAAGATTATAGATCGTGTCGGACCAGTAGCTTACCAACTGGAGCTACCTCAACAACTCGCGGCTGTACATAACACTTTCCACGTCTCAAATTTGAAGAAATATTTTGCTAAAGAAGATCTCACTATTCTGTTGGACGAAATCCAAATCAATGAAAAACTTCAATTCATTGAAGAACCCGTCGAAATAATGGATCGTGAGGTTAAGAGACTTAAACAAAACAAGATACCGATTGTTAAGGTTCGATGGAATGCTCGTAGAGGACCCGAGTTCACCTGGGAGCGTGAAGATCAGATGAAGAAGAAATACCCGCATTTATTTCCAGAAGATACGTCAACACCTCCAACTGCTTAAAATTTCGGGACGAAATTTATTTAACGGGTAGGTACTGTAATGACCCGAACTTTTCCATGTTTATATATATATTAAATGAAATTGTTATTTACATGATTAAGTGGTTTCAACATGTTAAGCAATCAAACTTGTTAAGACTTGATTAATTGAAATAGGTTTCATATAGACAATTGACCACCCAAGTTGACCGGTGATTCACGAACGTTAAAACTTGTAAAAACTATACGATGACATATATATGGTTATATATATAGTTAACATGATTTTATTATAAGTATATATCTCATTAGGTATTTTAACAATGAGTTATATACATAAAAATGAGACTATTAATTTAAGAAACTCGAAAACGATATATATAACGATTATCGTTATAACAACGTCTTACTAGGTACATATGAATCATATTAAGATATTGATACACTTGGTTAATTATGTTAAATGATAAGTAAATATATTATTAAGTGTATTAACAATGAAATACATATGTAAAAATAAGACTACTAACTTAATGATTTCGAAACGAGACATATATGTAACGATTATCGTTGTAAAGACATTTAACTGTATATATATTATACTAAGATATATTATATATCATAATATCATGATAATATAACAATTTAACATCTCATTTGTTATAATAAACAATGGGTTAACAACATTCAACAAGATCGTTAACCTAAAGGTTTCAAAACAACATTTACATGTAAAGACTAACGATGACTTAATTAAAATGTATATACATGTAGTGTTTTAATATGTATTCATAAACTTTTGAAAGACTTCAAGACACTTATCAAAATACTTCTACTTAACAAAAATGCTTACAATTACATCCTCGTTCAGTTTCATCAAAAATTCTACTCGTATGCACCCGTATTCGTACTCGTACAATACACAGCTTTTAGATGTATGTACTATTGGTATATTGATGTTATGCGAGGTGTATATAAAATAGTTTATATTTTACTAGGAAAAACTATTAAATACGATACAATTTTACACAAGATATTTATTTATTTATAGAATGGATATACTTAAACCTTGCTACAACACTATAGGCAGTGTACCTAATCGTACAGTAGTGTAGTTTTTAGTAAGTCCGGTTCGTTCCACAGGGAAATCTTTAAACAAAGCTCAACGCTATATTAGTTTACTTTTATAAAAATACAAATATATATATATATATAGGTAATATTATTATTATAAAGGGGGGTTTTTACCGTTTAATGACCGGTTTGTCGATTTTAAGACTTTAGTCGCAGTTAAAACCTAATGTAAAATATAAAATAAATACAAGACTTAAATTAAAGCGTAAAGTAAATAACGATAATGAAATTGCGAATAATAAAAATGCGATAAAATAAAATTGCGATAATTAAAAAGTACGATAATTAAAAGTGCGATAAAATAAATTAACAATTAATAAAATGCGATAATTAGAAGTGCAATTAAATATAAAATAAAGGAAATTAAATATGATATAAAAGAATTATGCTTATTTAAACTTCCGTAATCATGATGTTTGACGTGTTGATTTTAGTTTTATGCCCATGGGTTAATTGTCCTTTGTCCTGGATTATTCAATATGTCCGTCTGGTTTTTGTCCATAACAGTCCATCAGTCATAAATATAAATTGCAAGTGTCCTTGTCAAATTATTATTATACCCGAAGTTAAATATTCCAACTAATTGGGGATTCGAATTGTAACAAGGTTTTAATACTTTGTTTAATGAATACACCAGGTTATCGACTGCGTGTAAACCAAGGTTTTACTACTTTGTTAACAATTACACCAATTACCCTTGAATGTAATTTCACCCCTGTTTTAATTATTCTAGTGGCTATTAATCCATTCCCGTGTCCGGTTAAATGAACGATTATTCGTACATATAAATACCCCGCCCATCGTGTCCGATCGAGTGTATATGGTAATTTATAGGGACGCCCAATTGTAAATCTTTATATTAACATTAACAAACTTTCATTTAGTTAAACAAATATAAAGCCCATTAATAGCCCATAGTCTAATTTCCACAAGTGTCGTTCTTTTGTCCAAACCCCAATTATGGTACAAAGCCCAATTACCCAATTTTAGTAATTAGCCCAACATCATGATTACTTCGTTTTAAATAAGCATAATAATAACTTAGCTACGAGACATTAATATAAAAAGGTTGAACATAACTTACAATGATTAAAAATAGCGTAGCGTTACACGGACAGAATTTCGACTTACACCCTTACAACATTCGCTAACATACCCTTATTATTAGGATTTAAAATTAAAATTAAAATTAAAATATAAATTATATATATATATATATATATTACGTATATATTGAGAGAGAGATAGAGAAAATAAGATATGAAATTTGATCAGAATTCGGTTGGCTTTATAGCCAGAGTTGAAAATTGGGGCTCCGCGACTCGCGGCAAAATGCCCTTAAAACTCCGCGAGTCGCGGAGATGTATTTACAGCTCACACTCTTGGAGTTTCTTGCTGCCGACGGTTTTTATTATATATATATAATATATATATAATTAATATAATTAATTATATATTATATTATATTTATATACATAGTTAACTTGTAATTTTTAGTCCGTTGCGTCGAGCGTTAAGAGTTGATTCTGGTCCCGGTTCCGGATTTTCGAACGTCCTCGCGTACAATTTAATATCTTGTACTTTGCGTTTTGAATCTTGTACTCTTGTGATTTCGAGACGTTTCTTATCAATAATTGGAACCTCTTTGATTGTCTTTTGTACTTTTGAGCTTTTTGGTCGTTTGCGTCTTCAATTCGTCGAATCTGTCTTTTGTCTTCACCTTTTATTATTTAAACGAATATCACTTGTAAATAGAACAATTGCAACTAAAAGCTTGTCTTTCTTGAGGAATAATGCTATGAAATATATGTTCGTTTTTAGCATTATCAAATATTCCCACACTTGAGCGTTGCTTGTCCTCAAGCAATATTGTCTTGAAATACTAGAATCACTTCTTTATTTTTCACACTTTGTACATCAGTGATTTCTATACGGCGGTATAAACAATGGTAGTAACGATATGGTTTACAGTCCCACATGACTATAAAAATTTAGATCCATTAAGGAAATTGGATCTTTATGAAAACATTTGATCTTTTGAAAATTAAATCTAGTTTATACCCTAGATAAGTTTTCCGGAATAACCCTTTACCGGTGTTTGCAAAATATTTTTGTGGGTTTGGTGGGTTTCAGATTTGAAAATTTTAGCTCAAAACTTGCGGTTTTGTGTCACCCACTTGCTAACCTTGTATTTGGAAAGCAACACGTCCAGTTTACTTGTTCCGTATATTACCTTTCGGCAAACTACCGTCCGGTTGTAAAGGAAAGCGTTGAACAAGCAACTGTTTAAGGCAATGTCCCGTGACATGCTTTTGATTATGGTCTATAACGTGTCGGACGCAATTACTATCCTTGGTAGGAGCAATAGTAAAGCTCACCCTTATAATTTGTCGGTTTGGCACATAGTCCTGTCTTTGACCATGTTATGCAACCACCGTTCTTACGGTTGACACCCGATTTAGTTCAGGTGACCTAATGAATTCCAGGTGAATTCCTAGGATTTTACGTTCAATGGTAATGAACGCATTGAAAATAGGGTTTTCAGAAAACAAATCGGTTTGTAATTTTTTTTTTTCAAAATATTTTCTCGTTTAAGCTCGAGTTTAGATATCATCGAATTCCATGAGTTTGAATTCTCAATCTTTAAGGTCAATCTCTAGGATTGAGTAATATCAGTCTTAAAAGCTGATTTTTAATCTTTAAGGAGATTATCCTTTCTGGGGATCTGATTCATTAGTCTTATCCAGCTAATTTGCACGGTGCCCCCCCATTGTACGAGATAAATCCTTCTCATGGTTAGGATAAATCTGACCACTTGGCGACCCTGTTTAATGCTGAGGTCCGTGGATTTCCTGCTGATTTTAGTGATGACTTTTCTAGATTTTTCGTCAACCTACAGCTGGTCTGAACGACAACTTCATGACCTAAATCAAGAAGTGCGTGTCTTTTTCGGAAGACTTTACTTCCTTTTAATGATGGAATTGATTCATCGTGTAGATCCATCTCTTCTTTTCTTTCATTGGGTAAAACAGTTTAGTTTAGTCCAAAGCAAAAGTATTTTCAGTTATTTGTTACAAATATATGTGGCATATGTTTAAAATAACTTGGTAAATTTTCCCACACTTGGCTTTTTATTTTTCTTTTTATCGTCCTCTATTCCATTTTAAATGAATTTTAACATTTTAGTTTGTTTCTCAATTTATGTCCTTTCCGAGGTAACAATAATTTCGGTGTTAAAACCTAGTTTTATCGTTCATAAATATGTATAAACATGATTTTAATTCATTTAATTAAAAATTTTGAAAAATTTTACTAGAATTGGGTAGTCAGTATATAAGACTAGGGCTGTTCTTTTTTATCAGAGAGCACTAGATTCTAATACAACTACTGCTTTACTAGTATTTTTAATGGTAACCAAGTGTTTAATATAAAAATTTTAAAATCCGAAAGAATTTAATCCCTTCCCATACTTAAGATCTTGCAATGCCCTCATTTGCAAGAAATCAGTAACAATTTAAATTATTGAGGGTGATTTGTGTGAAAATTATTAAATTTTTACCAAAGTTTCCAAATATATTGGCGTTTGTTTGCTGAATGATAAATGGTGCACATCATTTGTTCATTCCGTCTTGTTCTTATTTCACATATATTTTGCATCTTGTCGTCAAAATTAGTTGCTTTTGCTGAACTTAATGCCAGTCTTTGAAAATGCGTTGTTTTACCCTGTTGTGTACATAAGATAAACTGCAAACATATATACATATTTTTGAAGTTTGGTTTATTACCCCACATTCAAAAATTATTAAAATCTAAGAATAAAAGTTAGATAATTATAAAAATGATTACAATATTAACAAAAGTATTAAACATATCAATAATTACAAATTACAAAATAAAAAAAATAAGTAAACTAAGGATGATATTGGTACCAATAGGGGTTCCACGCATAACCATAAGTGCTATAGAATGCTTCGGCAGGGTCATACGTAGGATATGGTGGCTGCATCTCTATCGACCAAGGAGGGAAGACGGGTTTCGGTGTAGGAATATAGTTTCTACCTATATGTTGGCAATGCGCTATGATCTGGTTCTGATGAACTTGCCAATCTTCAAATGCTCTCTGTCTAGCATTTTCGTATTCCTGAGAAGCTATAAACCTATGCATTTCTTGCATCTCATTCCCCCCTCCTACATTACCTTGCTGCTGGTTTCTCTCTACCTGTGGATGTCTACCATTGTATCGTACTGCGGCGTTATTTCGCCGCTTCAAAACTTTCGCACCATGGTATACATTTAAACCTATAGTGTCGCGGGGTTCCGGCTCTTCTACTAATAATCCCCCCCGACTTATATCCACACCGAGATTTTCACCAATCAAAGTAATAAAAATACCACCTCCTATTATGCTATGTGGACGCATCCCCCGAACCATAGCTGATAAATAATAACCCATACAATATGGTATACTTACAGCGCTGTGTGGGTCTCGAATACACATATGGTAAAACAAATCCTGTTCATTTACTTTTTCTTTGTTCTTACCCCTTTGTGTAATCGAATTAGCTAAAAACCTATGTATCACTCTTAATTCGGCTCTATCTATATCCAAATAAGAGTAGTTTCCCCCTTTGAAACGGTGATGGCTTGTCATTTGACTCCACACACCGTGTGTATCAAAATTCTCATCTATCTTTCTACCGTTTAGTATCAATCCTCTACAATCGGCAGACGCTAACTCCTCAGGCGTATATATACGTAAAGCCTGAGCCATGTCCAGTAAAGACATGTGGCGCATCGAACCGCCTAACAAAAATCTAATAAAAGAACGATCGGTTAAACTAGCTACCCGATCATTCAACTCTATACTACATAACAACTCTTCACACCATACTTTATATACAGGTCTGCGTATGGTGAATAAACATATCCAGTCATTAAAAGAAGAATTACCATACCTCTGTACTAGTAATTCCCTAATTGGCCCGGCCAATTCTACAGCTTCTAAGGGTCCCCATTCTATGACCCTCGGTACCTCAACAACCTTGGAATGAAGAGTATGCAAACCCCGTTGATATTTTGGATAATCTATCCAAAGTCTGTCAAATCTCAGGTTCGGGTGCAACTCTTCCAAATGCATATCGGAAAAGGTCATGACTGGATGAGGTACATCCTGCTTGTAGTAGTTATCTACCTCCTGTTGTTCCAAATTCTCAGCAGGAGCATGGCGGGCTTGGGATGAAGATTCACCCCTTTCATTCTGCAAAACACATCAAACACAAATTTTGTGCATCCAAATATGCATTAGTGTCAGCAAAATCATCAATCAAAATAATTACAATGACATTATCAATTTATATCAAACTTAAGCTTATTTTCACATATTTATCAAATCTACACTTTTTCAAATAAGCATATACGAAAATTTTCGCCAAGTTCATAAGCATTCAACTCAAATAACATGTCAAAATAATCATTACTAGCAAACTAACAAGTCTCAAATGGCATTATCTTTCAAAAATCAAGTTCATGAATTTTAGACTTGAAAAAGTCCACTTTAATTCTCAAAATCATGTTTAGGCTCAAAGTTTGGATCATTTAACAACTAGACATGTTACACTACTCAATTTAGCAACAATTCATGACAAAAATCGGCCATAACCTGTTTATATCAAAAAGCCCCAAATTTGCTCAAGAACACAAACCCTAGATTACTCAAAATTTGAAGTTTAAGGCTTCTAATCATGTTAAACAGCATCAATCTAGGTTATACAAGCATAATACATAAACAATTTAAATCTAATTACACTAAAAAGCATCAAAATCAAATTGGGGAAAAATTAGCTCAAGAACACCTAATTTCGAATTAAATGGTGTTTAGGTGTAGAAATTTACCGTTTTTCTTGAGTAATTCTTAGATATCATCCTTCTCAACATGATTTTAGCAAAAAATTTGGTGATTAACGGTTAAAAATTGAGATTTTTGGGGGTGATTTTCGGTGGTTTTCGGGGTTTTTTCGAGCTGTATTTTTGCAGTTTTGTGTGTGGGAGCTGATCAGTTCGTGCAGCTCTCTATATTTTTTTCTGTAATTTGGTCCCTCCGCGAGTCGCGGAGGTTTTGCACTGCAAACTCCGCGAGTCGCGGAGTTTGGTATTTTTTTTTTATTTTTTTTTTTTATAATCTTTAACTTATAAATCAATTAAGTATTTAATTTTAAAATTTTGTTTCCCTTGTTATTTAGGACGAGGTCGTTTCGGATCGATGTCCTAGTCCGTCCTTCGACAAAATTTTAAAATTTGTCTTTTTGTAGCGATTGTTTTAAAAGCTAAGATTTTTGGGTTTTTTCAATGTTTTTGGCATACTTTAAATCAATAAGATTAAAAATATTGATAATAAAAGTTCTCGTCCCTCCCTCGGGTAAAGCAATTTCGGTTCAAAGACCTAGTCTTCAACTTACGACGAATTTTTAAAAATCATATTTTTAACTTAATGAGATAAAGAAAATTTTTTTTTGTTTTTAAATTCACACAACTTAAATATAAAATTCAAAATTAAAAATTAAAAATTAAAAATTCACACCAAACTTAAAATTTGAAATGCATAAAATTTAAATTTCATATTTTAAAAATTCACACCAAACTTAATTTAAAAATTCATAAATTCATATCAAACTTATATTAATTTTTCAAATATTTACAATTTTAAATATATTGTTTTTACAAAGTTTACAATATTAATTTAAGATTTAAATATTAATTTTAAAAACATGGTAAAAATAAAATTAAAAATCTTTTTGTCTTTTTATCCCACTTTAATCAATCAAATATTATCAAAAATATTCGCCCCTCTTTTCGGTAAAGTAATTTCGGTTCCAAGACCTAATTTAACTCATGACGAATTTTTGAAATATTTTGGGTTGATTGTTTAAAGATATTTATACCTTAAGAATAAACGTTAAATTTCGCAGTGATGTAATAAATTTTTGAATGATATCAATAATTTCGGTCGCCAAACCTAATTTTATTCAATACCAATTTAATACTTTTTAGCGAACAAATTAGCGTTTATTATCAAAAGGTTAAAAAAAAAAAAAAAAAAAACTGTACAGACATACCTGTGAAATAGATTTCTTAGTTATATGATCTATTATATTCATAAGATAGTCGGTTTAATTGATTTTCCATGGCTGCATAGGCGTAACCTCGAGCATTCATTGTCTTTTCTTCTAAACATATGAACGGTCCGTCTCTGCATAAAGTAACAAATTCGGTATTTGAATAGGTTTGATTATTTGAACATTTACCTCCATGTGACCATTTTCCGCATTTGTGACATCTTTCTAGGTGTCGTGCTCTTCTTTTCGCTGCGGATTTTGATTTTCCTTTACCAAATTGTAACTTATTATCTTCGCATCTGGATCCTTTTCTAACTCCGTCCATTCTTTCTCTGATTACTGATACTATTTCACTCGGTAGTATGTCATTATTACGTTTAGTGATCAAAGCGTGTAGCATTAGACCATGGTTTAGTTCACAGGCAGTCTTCATATCGTAAAAACCTAAAAAAAATAAAAATTCAGAATGGGGGGAGAAGACTAGTTCTTTAGGGTCTGCTAGGGAAAGACCATACGTGTTCCATTTTCGAGAACTACACGAAAACAGACAATCTAACTCTAACAGAAATACATATTATCCTTTAAAGACTTGATTCTCCCCACACTTAGTTAGCTGTGGTGTCGAAATTGTGATTAACTTCGTTGTCGACTTCCATCGGACCATGTATGTAATGTTTAACTCTGTGACCATTAACTTTAAATTCAATCCCATTTGAATTTATTAATTCTATCGTTCCGTATGGGAAAACTCTTTTGACTATGAATGGTCCAGACCATCTTGATTTCAATTTTCCAGGAAATAGCTTGAATCGTGAATTGAAAAGAAGAACTCTGTCTCCTTCTTTAAATTCTTTTGAACTTCTGATTCTTTTATCATGCCATTTCTTCGTTCTTTCTTTATAGATTAACGAATTTTCGTATGCTTCATGTCTTAATTCTTCTAATTCGTTTAGTTGACTTAATCGTAGACGTCCGGCTTCATGTAAATCAAGATTACATGTTTTCAAAGCCCAAAATGCTTTGTGTTCAATTTCTACTGGAAGATGACATGCTTTTCCATAAACAAGTCTAAAAGGTGTGGTTCCAATTGGAGTTTTGTAGGCTGTTCTAAAAGCCCAGAGTGCATCCTCCAATTTAATGGACCATTCCTTCGGATTTGATCCTACGGTTTTCTCTAGAATACGTTTTAAAGCTCGGTTGGTATTTTCAACTTGTCCACTTGTTTGTGGATGATATGCGGTGGAGATTTTATGAGTTACTCCATATCTTTTAAGAACTTTCTCAAGTTGATTATTACAGAAATGAGTACCCCGATCACTTATTAAAGCTTTCGGTGTTCCAAACCTTGCAAAAAGACGTTTTAAAAAGTTGACTACAACTCGTGCATCGTTAGTTGGGAGAGCTTGTGCTTCAGCCCATTTAGATACATAATCAATGGCTACGAGTATATATAGATTATTATGAGATTTTGGAAATGGACCCATAAAGTCAATACCCCAAATGTCAAATACTTCACATACTTGGATGACATTTTGTGGCATTTCATCACGTTGACTTATTCTTCCGGCCCTTTGACATGCATCACAGGATTTGCAAAGAAGGTGTGCGTCTTTGTAAATTGTAGGCCAATAGAATCCAGTTTCATAAACTTTTCTTGCTGTTAGTTGAGGCCCATAATGCCCTCCTGTTGGTCCTGTGTGACAATGGTTTAAAATTTTACTAGCTTCATCTCCAAATACACATCGGCGTATTATTCCATCGGGACAACTTTTAAACAGATGTGGATCTTCCCAGAAATAGTGTTTTATATCACTGAAGAATTTCTTTCGTCTTTGGTACGATAATCCTTTTTCAAGGAATCCACAAACTAAGTAGTTTGCATAGTCTGCAAACCATGGAATTTCTTTATAATCTATCTTCAATAGATATTCATCAGGAAAGTTGTCTTGTATGGCCGATTCATTCAGAACTTCTAATTCGGGATTTTCAAGACGAGAAAGATGATCAGCGGCGAGATTTTCTGCTCCCTTTTTATCTCGGATTTCAATATCAAACTCTTGTAAGAGTAAGATCCAACGGATTAATCTTGGTTTAGCATCTTGTTTTGAAAATAGGTATCTAAGAGCAGAATGGTCGGTATAGACCACCGTTTTTGCTAGAACGAGATATGATCGAAATTTGTCAAAAGCAAAGACAATAGCAAGGAGTTCTTTTTCAGTAGTTGTATAGTTCGTTTGTGCTCCTTGTAATGTCTTACTAGCATAATATATAGGTTGAAATCGTTTTTCAATCCTTTGTCCTAAAACGGCTCCCATTGCAAAATCACTTGCATCGCACATTAGTTCAAATGGTAGATTCCAATTTGGTGTTATCATGATCGGCGCATTAGTGAGTTTTTCTTTAAGAATATTAAAATATTTGATACACTCATCTGAAAAGATGAATGGAGCATCCTTTTCTAGGAGTTTATTCATAGGAGTGGCAATTTTAGAAAAATCTTTTATGAAACGTCGGTAAAAACCGGCATGCCCTAGAAAACTCCTAACTCCTCTAACATTGGTGGGATGTGGAAGTTTAGCAATTACATCTACTTTAGCTCTATCCACTTCAATTCCTTCTTTTGAAATTTTATGTCCAAGAACGATGCCTTCTTTAACCATGAAATGGCATTTCTCCCAATTAAGTACTAGATTTGATTTTTCGCATCTAATTAGCATTCGTTCCAGATTAACTAGACATGATTTAAATGTATCACCGAAGACTGAAAAGTCATCCATGAAAACTTCCATGCATTCTTCTATCATGTCATGAAAAATCGCCATCATACACCTTTGAAAGGTTGCAGGGGCGTTACAAAGTCCAAATGGCATGCGTTTGTAAGCAAAAGTACCATAAGGGCACGTGAATGTGGTTTTCTCTTGATCTTCGGGTGCTATTGGAATTTGAAAATATCCGGAAAATCCATCTAGAAAACAATAGTAACTATTTCCGGCTAATCTTTCCAACATTTGATCTATGAAAGGTAAGGGAAAGTGATCTTTTCTGGTGGCGTCATTTAATTTTCTATAATCAATACATACACGCCATCCTGTTACAGTCCTAGTAGGAATAAGCTCATTTTTTTCATTTGTAATGACAGTCATGCCACCCTTCTTAGGCACGCATTGAACTGGGCTTACCCATGGACTATCAGAAATTGGATATATCAAACCTGCATCTAGCAGTTTAATAATCTCTTTCTTAACTACATCTTGCATATTAGGATTTAGTCTTCGTTGGCGTTGCACATACGTTTTATGACCTTCTTCCATAAGGATTTTATGTGTGCAATACGAAGGACTTATTCCTTTTATATCATGAATCTTCCATGCAATGGCTGGTTTATGAGCTTTCAACACAGAAATGAGTTGTGATTTCTCATTTTCAGTAAGAGAAGACGATATTATTACAGGTAATTCAGATTCACCATGTAAATAAGCGTATTCCAAATGGTTTGGAAGTGGCTTTAACTCTAATTTCGGAGGTTCTTCTATCGATGATTTATATCGATATCTGTCTTCTTCTTTTAGCATTTGAATTTCTTCTGTTGTTGGTTCATATCCATTAGCTATAAGTGTAGCTAACATTTCAGCTTCATCAATTGGTTCATTACCTTCTCCTAAAGAACATTCTCCTGTTCCTTGTAATTCTGGAAATTCTTCTAATAATTCTGCATGTGCATCTATAGTTTGAATATAATAACATGTATCATCTGCAGATTGTGGTTGTTGCATGGCTCTATCAACTGAAAAGGTAACACTCTCATCCTCTATACTTAGGGTCAGTTTCTTACCGAACACGTCTATCATTGCTTTAGCCGTGTTTAAGAATGGTCTTCCTAATATGAGAGGAACTTGAGAATCTTCTTCCATGTCCAAAACAACAAAATCTACTGGAAATACTAAAGTACCAACTTTAACTAGCATGTTCTCCATTATCCCTCTAGGATATTTTATTGATCTATCGGCTAGTTGTATACTTATTCTGGTTGGTTTTAATTCTCCAAGGTCTAGTTTAGCGTATAGTGAATACGGCATTAGATTTATACTAGCACCTAAGTCTGCCAATGCTTCTATTGAACTAAGACTACCCAGAAAACATGGAATTGTGAAACTTCCTGGATCAGATAATTTTTCTGGTATCTTATTCAACAGCACTGCTGAACAATTAGCATTCATAGTAACAGCCGAGAGTTCTTCCATTTTCTTTCTATTCGTGATTAGATCTTTCAAGAATTTAGCATATCTTGGCATTCCTGAAATCACATCAATGAAAGGAAGATTTACATTTATCTGTTTAAACATATCCAAGAATTTGGATTGCTCGGCTTCAAGTTTTTCTTTCTTCATTTTACTCGGGTAAGGAAGTGGTGGTTGGTATGGTTTAACATAAGGTTTATCCTTAACTGTGTTATCTTCATTAACCTTTTCAACTACCGGTTCTTTTTCCTTATCTTGATCAGGTTGTGGTTCTTGTGGAATAGGAATAGTTTCATCAGAAGTCACTGGTATTTCAGGTGATTTAAGTGTTGTACCACTTCTTGTGGTAATAGCTTTAGCTGTTTCATTCCGGGGGTTAGCGTTTGTATCACTAGGTAGACTTCCCGGTTTTCTTTCACCTATTAACCTTGCTAGGTTACTCACTTCTTGTTCCAGATTTTGAATAGAAGCTTGTTGATTTCTAAATGCTTGAGCATTTTGTTCATTGGTTTGTTTTTGAGATGTGAAAAACTGCGTTTGAGTTTCAACTAGCTTCGTCATCATATCTTCTAAATTCGGCTTTTTATCATCGGTTTGTTGTGGTGGTTTGTTTTGAAAATTCGGTCTTTGCTGATTGTAAGTATTATTGGATACTTGTTGATTGCTAGGACCTTGTTGGTTGTTGTATGGAATATTTCGGTTATAATTCTGGTTTTGATTGTAAATCGGTCTTGGCGGTTGATAATTATTCTGATAATTATTTCCAGGCCTTTGGTTTATGTATGAAATATTCTCTCTTTGTTCCATTGTTAATTCAATACTGAGACAATCTTTTGTCAAATGTGGTCCTCCACACTGCTCACAACTAATTCGTATAGCATGAATATCTTTAGTCATCTTTTCCATTCGTCTCTCGAAAGCATCTATCTTTGCCGAAATGGAATCTAAGTCATGGCTAGAATCGGCTCTAGCTGCTTTAGATGATCTAATGATATCTTTTTCTTGGTGCCACTCATGTGAGTGGGAAGCAGTATTATCAATAATTTTGTAAGCATCAGTTTCGGTTTTCTTCATAATAGAACCACCAGCTGCTATATCTATGTCTTTTCTTGTAGTGATGTCGCATCCTTGGTAGAATATTTGTACTATTTGGCAGGTGTCTAAACCATGTTGCGGACATCCTCTTAACAACTTTCCATATCTTGTCCACGCCTCATATAGAGTTTCATTTGGCTTCTGTGTGAACGTAACAATTTCTGCTTGAAGTCTTACGGCTTTAGATGCAGGAAAAAATTGTTTAAGAAATTTGTCAACTAAAACATCCCATGTATCAATCGCCCCTTCAGGTAACGATTCCAACCAATCTTTGGCTTCTCCCTTTAAAGTCCAGGGAAATAACATGAGATATATCTGTTCATCCTCCACTTCTCGGATTTTAAATAGTGTGCAGATCCTATTAAAGGTACGTAGATGTTCATTTGGATCTTCCTTCGGCGCACTACTAAATTGGCATTGATTAGTCACCATGTGTAGAATTTGTCCTTTGATTTCATAATCTGGCGCATTAATGTCTGGATGAGTAATTGCGTGACCTTGGCCAGTGCGTTTAGCTCTCATTCGGTCTTCCATACTTAAAGGTTCCAGATTCTCCATAATTGAATTTGTTGAATCGGTATCAATAGATGATTCTGATTTAATAGTTCGTTCCTCAACAATCTCTGTTTGAATGATTGGTGGTTCCGGAGGAAAGTTTAATGGTTCAGGATCTATGAACCGTTCCTGAATATTTTCCGGATTCTCAATTGTGAGGTTTGTTTCAAAAACTGGATTATCGGAAATTTGAACTGAAGTACTTGGTCGACTGGATGACGATTCTAAAGAAAAATCAACGGCGGTTATATTTGCTAAATGTCTTGATCTAGTTACAGGTGGTGAACGTACAAAAGGTGATGAACGTCTTGCTCGGTGCATTCACTGAATATCCTATTAGTTTTTAAAAAGGAAAGAAAAATTATAATAAGTTATCCAATCAATAGACTTTTCTGATTTTGCCCACGTTTCGAATAGCCAAAAGATGCAGCAGAGGGGCAGGATTCGTTTGATCTCAATATAATTGAGGACTGTTTGGCTCCAATAACCCGGTCCACGTACAAATCCAATTATTACTACGAACCAGAAAATTTTGATGTCTATTAATTTAACCACTTAAAATAAATTTTCGTAATTTTAAGAAATTTAGATAAGAAGTAGAAAAAAATCTATGTCCTAAAAACTAGAATGGCGAGAAATAAGAAAGAAAAAGAGTTCGTCGAAAAAGGTCGAAAAAGAAAAAATGGTTGAAAAATAAAAGGTGACGGAAAAATAAAAGAAACTTATCAAAACTTAAAAATACTTAACTAACCTAACCTTATTACTACAACTAACTTAAAATTATAATCGCAAATTGAAATTACTAATTGGAATGATAATTGATACATAGTAAAAGGTCTAAAAATATTAAAGCTTACAAGAAAAACTAAATCCCAAATGGAAATAACTTAAAAAGAAACTAAAACTTAAAAAGGCGTCGCAAAATTCTAAAGCACCTAAATCTTAGTCTAAAGAAAAAGCACTTAAGGAATTCTACGGCAAAGCCTAAAAATCTAGGAGTAAAAATAACTATAGCAAAAACTAAGTTTAAAATTAAATATGAGCTAAAAAATTCAAATATTACGCTACAACGATTAAAAAGGGACAAAATATAAAAATATACAAAAAGTTGTAAAAAGTACAATTTTTATAAAAAATATTATTTTTATATTAATTATTTAATAAAACTACTAATTTTACAATTTAATAAAACTAATTAAAACTAAATACAACAAATTAAATAAAAAGTAAAAATAAAACTAAAACTAAAACTAATAATAATAATAATAATAATTAGGTTTAATAATTAATAATAATTATAATCCGTAATTAATGCTCGATTAGGGCTTCCTGTGCGCGTGTCAGATGATCTCCGCGAGTCGCGGCAATTTAAGAAGAAAACCCCGCGAGTCGCGGGGTTCAGAATTTGAGCTGACAGATTTATCTTTTTACGCGTTTTTCTTTTTATTTTTTTTATTTTCTGTTTTCTGTTTTTTAAATAAATAAAAGATTTTAAAATAAAACTTATATTTTTATAAACTAAAATAGAAATAAAGAAACTTATAAAACTTAAATATTTAACAAAATCTTAAAAATACTAATATTTTTGTTTTTTTTTCTTTTTATATTTTCGAATATTTAAAACGTATTTTTACAAAAACGACTTTTAATAAAAGTAAACAAAAAATCTTTTTTTTTTTTTTTATATTAGCGTTGCGCTTCCGGCTTTTAAGATAGGTCCCCGGCAGCGGCGCCAAAAATACTTGATGTTATGCGAGGTGTATATAAAATAGTTTATATTTTACTAGGAAAAACTATTAAATACGATACAATTTTACACAAGATATTTATTTATTTATAGAATGGATATACTTAAACCTTGCTACAACACTATAGGCAGTGTACCTAATCGTACAGTAGTGTAGTTTTTAGTAAGTCCGGTTCGTTCCACAGGGAAATCTTTAAACAAAGCTCAACGCTATATTAGTTTACTTTTATAAAAATACAAATATATATATATATATATATATAGGTAATATTATTATTATAAAGGGGGGTTTTTACCGTTTAATGACCGGTTTGTCGATTTTAAGACTTTAGTCGCAGTTAAAACCTAATGTAAAATATAAAATAAATACAAGACTTAAATTAAAGCGTAAAGTAAATAACGATAATGAAATTGCGAATAATAAAAATGCGATAAAATAAAATTGCGATAATTAAAAAGTACGATAATTAAAAGTGCGATAAAATAAATTAACAATTAATAAAATGCGATAATTAGAAGTGCAATTAAATATAAAATAAAGGAAATTAAATATGATATAAAAGAATTATGCTTATTTAAACTTCCGTAATCATGATGTTTGACGTGTTGATTTTAGTTTTATGCCCATGGGTTAATTGTCCTTTGTCCTGGATTATTCAATATGTCCGTCTGGTTTTTGTCCATAACAGTCCATCAGTCATAAATATAAATTGCAAGTGTCCTTGTCAAATTATTATTATACCCGAAGTTAAATATTCCAACTAATTGGGGATTCGAATTGTAACAAGGTTTTAATACTTTGTTTAATGAATACACCAGGTTATCGACTGCGTGTAAACCAAGGTTTTACTACTTTGTTAACAATTACACCAATTACCCTTGAATGTAATTTCACCCCTGTTTTAATTATTCTAGTGGCTATTAATCCATTCCCGTGTCCGGTTAAATGAACGATTATTCGTACATATAAATACCCCGCCCATCGTGTCCGATCGAGTGTATATGGTAATTTATAGGGACGCCCAATTGTAAATCTTTATATTAACATTAACAAACTTTCATTTAGTTAAACAAATATAAAGCCCATTAATAGCCCATAGTCTAATTTCCACAAGTGTCGTTCTTTTGTCCAAACCCCAATTATGGTACAAAGCCCAATTACCCAATTTTAGTAATTAGCCCAACATCATGATTACTTCGTTTTAAATAAGCATAATAATAACTTAGCTACGAGACATTAATATAAAAAGGTTGAACATAACTTACAATGATTAAAAATAGCGTAGCGTTACACGGACAGAATTTCGACTTACACCCTTACAACATTCGCTAACATACCCTTATTATTAGGATTTAAAATTAAAATTAAAATTAAAATTAAAATTAAAATATAAATTATATATATATATTACGTATATATTGAGAGAGAGATAGAGAAAATAAGATATGAAATTTGATCAGAATTCGGTTGGCTTTATAGCCAGAGTTGAAAATTGGGGCTCCGCGACTCGCGACAAAATGCCCTTAAAACTCCGCGAGTCGCGGAGATGTATTTACAGCTCACACCCTTGGAGTTTCTTGCTGCCGACGGTTTTTATTATATATATATAATATATATATAATTAATATAATTAATTATATATTATATTATATTTATATACATAGTTAACTTGTAATTTTTAGTCCGTTGCGTCGAGCGTTAAGAGTTGATTCTGGTCCCGGTTCCGGATTTTCGAACGTCCTCGCGTACAATTTAATATCTTGTACTTTGCGTTTTGAATCTTGTACTCTTGTGATTTCGAGACGTTTCTTATCAATAATTGGAACCTCTTTGATTGTCTTTTGTACTTTTGAGCTTTTTGGTCGTTTGCGTCTTCAATTCGTCGAATCTGTCTTTTGTCTTCACCTTTTATTATTTAAACGAATATCACTTGTAAATAGAACAATTGCAACTAAAAGCTTGTCTTTCTTGAGGAATAATGCTATGAAATATATGTTCGTTTTTAGCATTATCATATATACACTCCAATGATCAGCTCTTAGCAGCCCATGTGAGTCACCTAACACATGTGGGAACCATCATTTGGCAACTAGCATGAAATATCTCATAAAATTACAAAAATATGAGTAATCATTCATGACTTATTTACATGAAAACAAAATTACATATCCTTTATATCTAATCCATACACCAACGACCAAAAACACCTACAAACACTTTCATTCTTCAATTTTCTTCATCTAATTGATCTCTCTCAAGTTCTATCTTCAAGTTCTAAGTGTTCTTCATAAATTCCAAAAGTTCTAGTTTCATAAAATCAAGAATACTTTCAAGATTGCAAGTTTACTTCCAAGTTTTCTAAATCCATTCCAAGTAATCATCCAAGATCAAGAAACCTTTGTTACTTACAGTAGGTTATCTTTCTAATACAAGGTAATAATCATATTCAAACTTTAATTCAATTTCTATAACTATAACAATCTTATTTCGAGTGGAAATCTTACTTGAAATTGTTTTCGTGTCATGATTCTGCTTCAAGAACTTTCAAGCCATCCAAGGATCCTTTGAAGCTAGATCTATTTTTCTCATTTCCAGTAGGTTTATCCAAGGAACTTGAGGTAGTAATGATGTTCATAACATCATTCGATTCATACATATAAAGCTATCTTATTCGAAGGTTTAAACTTGTAATCACTAGAACATAGTTTAGTTAATTCTAAACTTGTTCGCAAATAAAAGTTAATCCTTCTAACTTGACTTTTAAAATCAACTAAACACATGTTCTATATCTATATGATATGCTAACTTAATGATTTAAAACCTGGAAACACGAAAAACACCGTAAAACCGGATTTACGCCGTCGTAGTAACACCGCGGGCTGTTTTGGGTTAGTTAATTAAAAGCTATGATAAACTTTGATTTAAAAGTTGTTATTCTGGGAAAATTATTTTTATTATGAACATGAAACTATATCCAAAAATTATGGTTAAACTCAAAGTGAAAGTATGTTTTCTAAAATGGTCATCTAGACGTCGTTCTTTCGACTAAAATGACTACCTTTACAAAAATGACTTGTAACTTATTTTTCCGACTATAAACCTATACTTTTTCTGCTTAGATTCATAAAATAGAGTTCAATATGAAATCATAGCAATTTGATTCACTCAAAACGGATTTAAAATGAAGAAGTTATGGGTAAAACAAGATTGGATAATTTTTCTCATTTTAGCTACGTGAAAATTGGTAACAAATCTATTCCAACCATAACTTAATCAACTTGTATTGTATATTATGTAATCTTGAGATACCATAGACACGTATACAATGTTTCGACCTATCATGTCGACACATCTATATATATTTCGGAACAACCATAGACACTCTATATGTGAATGTTGGAGTTAGCTATACAGGGTTGAGGTTGATTCCAAAATATATATAGTTTGAGTTGTGATCAATACTGAGATACGTATACACTGGGTCGTGGATTGATTCAAGATAATATTTATCGATTTATTTCTGTACATCTAACTGTGGACAACTAGTTGTAGGTTATTAACGAGGACAGCTGACTTAATAAACTTAAAACATCAAAATATATTAAAAGTGTGGTAAATATAGTTTGAACATACTTTGATATATATGTATATATTGTTATAGGTTCGTGAATCAACCAGTGGCCAAGTCTTACTTCCCGACGAAGTAAAAATCTGTGAAAGTGAGTTATAGTCCCACTTTTAAAATCTAATATTTTTGGGATGAGAATACATGCAGGTTTTATAAATGATTTACAAAATAGACACAAGTACGTGAAACTACATTCTATGGTTGAATTATCGAAATCGAATATGCCCCTTTTTATTAAGTCTGGTAATCTAAGAATTAGGGAATAGACACCCTAATTGACGCGAATCCTAAAGATAGATCTATTGGGCCTAACAAACCCCATCCAAAGTACCGGATGCTTTAGTACTTCGAAATTTATATCATATCCGAAGGGTGTCCCGGAATGATGGGGATATTCTTATATATGCATCTTGTTAATGTCGGTTACCAGGTGTTCACCATATAAATGATTTTTATCTCTATGTATGGGATGTGTATTGAAATATGAAATCTTGTGGTCTATTGTTACGATTTGATATATATATAGGTTAAACCTATAACTCACCAACATTTTTGTTGACGTTTAAAGCATGTTTATTCTCTGGTGAATACTAAGAGCTTCCGCTGTCGCATACTAAAATAAGGACAAGATTTGGAGTCCATGTTTGTATGATATTGTGTAAAAACTGCATTCAAGAAACTGATTTCAATGTAACATATTTGTATTGTAAACCATTATGTAATGGTCGTGTGTAAACAGGATATTTTAGATTATCATTATTTGATAATCTACGTAAAGCTTTTTAAACCTTTATTTATGAAATAAAGGTTATAGTTTGTTTTAAAAATGAATGTAGTCTTTGAAAAACGTCTCATATAGAGGTCAAAACCTCGCAACGAAATCAATTAATATGGAACGTTTTTAATCAATAAGAACGGGACATTTCATATAATGCATACCTACATTTCTTAATTTTTTAAAGATAGCTATAAGGGTTATTTTTAGATAAATTCTTTTCACATACATGTAATGCATACACTTCTAGACACTTAGATTTAGCTATAAATAACAAAACTCAACCCTCATTTAAAACAACATTATGCTTAGAATAAAATATATTCTCTCATTAAAATGTCGACCTGCCAAAAAGACAACAACACACGAATCACTATAAAGCGCCTCCGGTAGATTCTCATCTCAGCTAAATTTATCACAGTATCCAAATTAGAGGGTTCACAAGTCGACCAAACCAACCAATATACCCAGATTAACAATCATGTATGAACTTATGCTTGATCACTAAGCAAACCAAAACATAAAATCGAGCCAAAGAAAGCTATAAAACAAGACACCAAGTTACAACTAACCCATAAAGAGAGAACCTAATCTAAAACAAATACGATCAACTTATAAATTCCTCAATTTTCCCCCGAGTACTTTCTTAACTTTTTTCGGCTTCACTTTAGGCTTTAAATTCCTTTAACTTTCTATACCCTAAGGCCTTCATAATAGAGTAAAAAAATCGAACGAAGAACCCACCAAACCCTTACGTGGTTCGGAACCGAAAGCGCTCCTATACCTCGTAAAAAACTCGTCAACCAGTACTGCACCTACTTTCGAACCAATAACTAACCCATCCGCACTGAACAAAGATCCTGGATCCTCGAGCTCCTAGTCATCATCTTCATCTCGCATGGAAAAGGAGTTACAAACTCCCTAATTCTTCTTTTTTGTTATTTTCTTCGATAAATTCTTAGACAAACCAACTGAGTCCTTACCTTTACATGAATCTTTGACCAGTGTCGCCTTATGCTTTTGAGTACTATTCCATGACGTAACACGAGTCAATTCACAACTTTTGTTAACACAAGGGTAAACCTTATCATCAACCCCTGACAGGAAGTACAACAGAATCAGGCATCCTAACCGTAGCATCAGTGGCTTCCAATCCCACCTCTAATGGCACAGTGGAGGATTCGACAAACTTAGTGGAGGTCAAAGCGTGCTCTATCGCGGATAATTGATTGTTATACACATCTGCCCAATTGAGTTCTCGACCCCATGGTTCCCCTTCTTCAAAACTGCATCTGAAACAACGTTCACTTCTGATAAGCGTCATCATTAGGAACTGCTTATTAGACTTAAAAAGAATGAACGAAGAACCCACCAAACCCTTACATGTTCCGGAACGGAAAGCGCTGCTATACCTCGTAAAAAAATCGTCAGTACTGCACCTACTTCCGAACCAGCAACTAACACATCCGCACCGAACAAAGATCCTGGATCTTCGAGCTCCTAGTTGTCATCTTGATCTCGCAAGGAAAAGGAGTTACAAACTCCCCATTTCTTTTCTTTTTTTGTTATTTTCTTCGACAAATCCTTAGACAAACCAACAGAGTCCTTACCATTACATGACTCTTTGACCAGCGTCGCCTTATGCTTTTGAATGTTGTTCCATGACGTAACACGAGTCAACTCATAACTTTTGTTAACACAAGGGCAAACCTTATCATTAGCCCCTAACAGGAAGTACATCAGAATCGAGCATCCTAACCGTAGCATCAGTGACTTCCAATCCCACCTCTAACGACACAGTGGAGGATTCGACAAACTTAGTGGAGGTCAAAGCGTGTTCTATAGCGGATAATTGATTGTTATACACATCTGCCCAATTGAGTTCTCGACCCCGTGGTTCCCCTGCTTCACAATTGCATCCGAAGCAACGTTCACTTCCGATAAGCCTCTCCATTAAGAACCACTATATTAGACCTATAAAAGCGAACGAAGAACCCACAAAACCCTTACATGTTCCGGGAACCGAAAGCGCTCCTATACCTCGTAAAAAACCCGTCAACTAGGACTGCACCTACTTCCGAACCAGCAACTAACCCATCCGCACCGAACAAAGATCCTGGATCCTCGAGCTCTTAGTCATCAGCTTGATCTCGCAAGGAAAAGGAGTTACAAACTCCCAAGTTCTTCTTTTTTTGTTATTTTCTTCGACAACTCCTTAGACAAACCAACAGAGTCCTTACCTTTTGTGATGACCCGAAAAATTTCGACTAATTTAAACCAATTCTCTATACGATTTATTATTTTAACACGTTAAACAAAGTCTGTTAGATTGAGTCTCAAAATTTTAGAACTGTTTCATATATACAATTACCTTTGACTACTCTCGATGATTCATGAACAATTATATGTATGTATATATATATATGTACAAGTAAAAACGACTTTCCTACAGTAAAACCCTATTTGCTACAGTAAAAATTACTTTGCTACAGTAAAACACAATATGATACAGTAAAACACTATTTGCTACAGTGAAACCGTATTTTGCTACAGTGCTACAGTGAAAACGAGTTTGCTACAGTGATTTGCTACAGTAAAACACTATTTGCTACAGTAAAACACTATTTGCTACAGTACACTATTTGCTACAGTAAAACACTATTTGGTGGGCGCGAATAATTGTATATGGATCCATAGGGCTTGACATCCCCGTCCGAGCTAGAGCGCTAGCCTTTTAACGGACGTATGTTATTTGATTTTAAGACACGTTGGTTTGCGTGTATTAAAACGAATGGGGTAATTATCACTATAGCGTTAAGTTTAGTTACCAGGGTGCTCTGTTACGTAGAATCTATTGATAAACTTTTGATGAAATCTTGTGGTCTATCTTTATATATGTTTATGACTCGAGCAATTAAACCTATAACTCACCAACATTCGTATTGACTTTTTAGCATGTTTTATTCTCAGGTCCTTAGAATGCTTCCGCTGTGATGTGCTTGTTGCCTGCATGGAGTCTCTCATGCTTTGTACAAAGTTTATTGCATTCAAAATAAAACTGCGTTGTGTAATAAATAATTGGACTGTGATGTCAACCTGTAAATTAAAGACTTATGTATTTCGGGGTTTTGCTTATACCTAAGCACTTGCCCACATGTTTATAACTTTCTATGTTTAGAAAGTCACTTACTTTAATGAATGCAATATTTTATCAAAACGTATCATATAGAGGTCAAATCCTCACTGTGGAATCAATGATTAACGTGCCGCGTCAATAGCGATTTTGGCGGGTCGTTACAGTTGGTATCCGAGCTTGAGGTCATAGGGAACCAGAAATTACATTAGTGTGTTTAACTGGTAATTGTTAGGATGCATTAGTGAGTCTGGACTATGACCATATCTGTTTTTACTGATTTTTGCTTATTATTTGGTCAAAAACATTATATGTGATATATTTATATGCTAACGTAATTGTTGTTTCAATTATGTGATAGATGACTTCTTCTAATCCTATCATTTTGTACGACTCGGAATCGGACACTGAATCTATTCTATCCACAACTGAAAAGGGCGTTCCAATACCTATTAAAGAAGAAATTGTGTTAGCCGGAGAATCTCAACTCCCGGTAAACCCAGAGGAGGTTCCAGCTCCACCCAGCTTTAGTTTTCCGGAGCCACAGTATCGTTGGCATGGACCCATGATCCCTGGAGTAAACGAGGATCGTCCATTTCTAAACAAATATGGACATTGGTCCAGATATACCGCCGACGGGCGGGTTGTGCCGATTACGCCTGGCAGATTTCGGTTCATGACCACCGGTACATATTCTTGCAGTTCGTCATCATATTCTCCTACACATGACTCAGACAGTTCGTCATCAGACGAGATCAGTAAGGAGGAGGATTTCGCTAATGAAATAAAAGAGATCACTAAGGAGAAATTCCAACTTGCTATAGATAATAAAAACAACCACAATAATAAAATGTCCTTAATTATTAAAAAAGAACAGGACCATTCGATCCGTAACCACCCTTATTGTATTAAACCCACTGAGGCAACGGGTACCTCAAAACCCCAACCAAAAATAAAATACACTGCCAGAATGTGTGTCGGACCATGTGCACACAAACAATTGGCAGAGAGAACCAAATGGGAAGAAGTTTCTAATAGTTCTGAATAAACGACCTCGCAACCATAAATCTTCCATGCGCTATTCTATTGCTTATGTGTGCTACTCTATCTTGTTATGTAAAATAAGCATATGTAAAATATCAGTATTGTATGGTATTGTATTAGTTTGGTTTATTAATAATAAATGCATGGAATGATTATTTGTATTATTACTACTTCTTATTATTATTATTACATAATAATGTAGTAACTCGCTATAATTTTTCATAGTGGAATATTATTAGGATTTTAGTAGTTAATTCCTTGTACTAGCTATTATGTATGAACTTAACGGGTAGGTAATACCCTAGAAATAATTATAAAATGCTAATAAGAAGAAAAGGCTTTTATAATAATCGGTTCATATTATTAATATGCTACGATTAACTATTGACAACTCATTTTACCTATAATATTCTATATGATTAAATTATATCTGTTATGTTTATTGAAGAAACATGTCTCAAATGTCGGATGCTGAGTTTGAGCAACTAGTCGAGAAACGTGTGAATGAAAGAATTGCTGCAACCGAAGCAGCAAAAGCAACAGCTGAAGCAGCAGCCAAAGCAGCAGCCGTAAACACAAATTCACGAAACGGATGCTCATACAAAACTTTTCAAGGATGCAAACCACAGACGTTTAGTGGAACTGAGGGACCAGTCGGTCTAACCCGATGGTTTGAAAAGATGGAGTCCGTTTTCAAAATCAGTAATTGTGCGAACGGAGACAAGTCAAAGTATGCTTCGTGCACGTTGCAAGATGGTGCACTTACTTGGTGGAACAATTATGCTAAAGCAGAAGGAATAGATACGGCATATGATATCTCTTGGGAAGAACTGAAATAGATGCTAATCGAGGAGTACTGTCCTCGAAACGAGATCAGAAAAATGGAATCTGAGTTACGTAATCTGAAGGTTATCGGCGCGAATCTCAATAACTATGAAAAGCGTTTCATGGAACTAGCCTTGTTGTGTCCCGAATTGGTGCCAAATGAGAAACGAAAGATAGAAATGTATATTGACGGTTTATCGATCAATATCAAAGGAAATGTTACATCGTCCAAACCAAATACGATGCAGGAAGCCATGACAATGGCACACCAACTCATGGACCAGATCACAGAGAGTTCGATTAAGACACCAATTACTGAAGTCAAGACAACTGAAGGAAAGAGGAAATGGGAAGACTATAAGGGCAAAAGTACTCACCTGAAGAAACAAGAAACTTTTAAAGGTAAACAAGATGGGGCAACTGCAAGTCCAAACTATAAGGGACCTCATCCGTTCTGCAAAAGGTGTTACACACATCATGCAGGCTATTGCCAAGTGGTCTGTGATAAGTGCAACAAGAAAGGACATGTGGCGAAAGATTGTTATGCCACCGTTTCTGAAGTAAAGACAAAATTGACCGATGTCAAGAAATGTTATGGATGCGGGAAGTCTGGTCACTTTATAAATCAATGCCCTGATAAGGAGAAGAACAAAGAACCCGCACGTGGGAGGGCATTTAATGTTAGTGCCAGTAAAGCACGTGAGGATCCTAATCTTGTCACGGGTACGTTTACCGTTAATAATCAACTAGCTTCTATTATGTTTGATACGGGTGCTGATAGAAGTTATATGTGTAAAGACTTTAGTTTTAAACTAAAATGTGCATCATTACCTCTAGACGATAAATATACTATTGAATTAGCTAATGGTAAACTGATAAAAGCCGATAAAATTTGCCATGGTTGCGAAATGAATCTCGCTGGTGAAACCTTCAAAATTGATTTGATACCCGTAGAATTAGGAAGTTTTGATGTAATCGTTGGCATGGACTGGATGTCCAAAACAAGAGCGGAAGTTGTTTGCGCTGAGAAAGCAATCCGCATCCCTCGTAAGGATGAAACGTCATTAATGATTTATGGGGAGAAGAACAACTCAAAACTGAACTTTATCAGCTGTATGAAGGCCCAGAAACTTATAAGAAAAGGTTGTTATGCTATTCTGGCACACGTAAAGAAGATCGATACTGAAGAAAGAAGCATTGATGACATGCCGGTTGTAAGAGAATATCCCGGAGTATTTCCAGAAGAATTACCGGGGCTACCTCCACACAGATGTGTAGAATTCCAGATTGATCTCATACCAGGAGCTGCACCTGTAGCCCGATCTCCATATAGACTTGCACCTTCAGAAATGCAAGAATTACAAGACCAGTTGCAAGAATTATCGGACCGTGGATTTATTCGTCCTAGTTTTTCACCTTGGGGTGCTCCTATTCTGTTCGTCAAGAAGAAGGATGGATCTATGAGAATGTGCATAGATTACCGAGAATTAAACAAATTAACGATCAAGAATCGGTACCCATTACCGAGGATTGATGATTTGTTTGATCAATTGCAAGGATCAAGTGTTTATTCTAAGATTGATCTACGCTCCGGATATCATCAGCTGAGAGTGAAGGAAGAAGATGTTCCTAAAACAGCGTTCAGAACCCGTTACGGTCGCTATGAATTTTTAGTCATGCCTTTTGGATTGACTAATGCTCCAGCAGTATTCATGGATCTAATGAATCGCATCTGTAGACCGTATTTAGACAAATTTGTCATTGTTTTTATCGACGACATATTGATTTACTCGAAGAACAAGGAAGAACATGAGCAACACTTAAGACTGGTACTAGAGATACTCAAGAAAGAAGAATTGTACGCAAAATTTTCGAAGTGTGATTTCTGGTTACAAGAAGTACAATTTTTGGGCCATGTTGTCAGTAAACATGGAATTAAAGTTGACCCCGCCAAGATCGAAGCCATTAGTAAATGGGAAACACCGAAGACTCCAACACAAATCCGCCAATTCTTAGGTCTTGCTGGTTACTACCGAAGATTCATTCAAGATTTCTCTAGAATCGCCAAACCCTTAACTGCATTGACTCAAAAGGGAAAGAAGTATGATTGGTCCACAGAACAGGAATCCTCATTCCGGTTATTAAAGAAGAAGTTAACGTCTGCACCCATTTTGTCATTACCGGAAGGAAATGATGATTTCGTGATCTATTGTGATGCTTCACGCCAAGGTTTAGGATGTGTATTAATGCAACGCACAAAAGTTATCGCATATGCCTCACGACAACTAAAAATTCATGAAAAGAACTATACGACGCACGATTTGGAACTTGGAGCAGTAGTTTTTGCACTCAAAATATGGAGACACTATCTATATGGCACCAAGTGTACAGTGTACACCGACCATAAGAGTCTTCAGCATATTTTTGATCAAAAACAACTCAATATGAGGCAACGTCGCTGGGTAGAGTTGTTAAACGATTACGATTGTGAAATCCGTTACCACCCCGGAAAAGCTAATGTTGTAGCTGATGCCCTAAGTCGAAAAGAAAGAGTAAAACCTCTTAGGGTCCGAGCTTTGAATATTACAATTCGTACTGATCTCACAAAGCAAATTCAAGCAGCACAGTTAGAGGCTTTAAAAGAAGAAAACGAAAAAGGCGAAATAAGCAAAGGGTTAGAAAAACAACTTGAAGAAAAAGCCGATGGAACCCTGTATTTTGCTGGTAGGATATGGGTACCAAAACATGGTAACCTAAGGCAACTAGTACTGGATGAAGCACACAAAACGAGGTACTCAATTCACCCAGGAAACGGAAAAATGTACCACGATCTCAAGAAGTTTTATTGGTGGCCTAATATGAAAACAGAAATTGCTACTTATGTAAGCAAATGTTTAACGTGTGCAAAGGTCAAAGCTGAGCACCAAAAGCCGTCAGGATTACTGCAACAACCAGAAATTCCGCAGTGGAAATGGGAAAGAATAACCATGGATTTCATTACGAAATTGCCAAGGACTGCAAGTAGTCATGATACTATTTGGGTGATAGTTGATCGTCTAAATAAATCAGCTCACTTCCTACCAATAAAGGAGACAGACAGTATGGAGAAATTAGCACGCCTATATTTGAAGGAAGTAGTTTCCAGGCATGGTGTACCCATCTCCATCATATCTGATCGCGACACCCGATTCACATCACGTTTTTGGCAATCATTACAAAAAGCATTGGGAACTCGATTAGATATGAGCACCGCTTATCACCCACAGACAGATGGTCAAAGTGAAAGAACAATACAAACATTGGAAGACATGTTACGAGCATGCGTGATTGACTTTGGAACCAGTTGGGATCGACACTTACCGTTGGCAGAATTTTCATACAATAACAACTATCATACGAGCATCAACGCAGCGCCATTTGAAGCACTTTACGGTAGAAAGTGCAGATCTCCTATCTGTTGGAGTGAAGTAGGAGAAAGACAACTTACTGGACCAGAAATTATTCATGAAACCACCGAAAAGATCATTCAAATACAACAGCGATTGAAAACGGCCATGAGTCGCCAAAAGAGTTATGCTGATGTAAGAAGAAAACCGCTAGAATTTCAAGTGGGCGACAAAGTCATGTTGAAAGTGTCACCCTGGAAAGGCGTTGTACGATTCGGTAAACGAGGAAAGCTAAGTCCTAGATACGTAGGACCTGAAATGTCCCGTTCTTATTGATTAAAAACGTTCCATATTAATTGATTTCGTTGCGAGGTTTTGACCTCTATATGAGACGTTTTTCAAAGACTGCATTCATTTTAAAACAAACCATAACCTTTATTTCATCAATAAAGGTTTAAAAAGCTTTACGTAGATTATCAAATAATGATAATCTAAAATATCCTGTTTACACACGACCATTACATAATGGTTTACAATACAAATATGTTACAACAAAATAAGTTTCTTGAATGCAGTTTTTACACAATATCATACAAGCATGGACTCCAAATCTCGTCCTTATTTAAGTATGCGACAGCGGAAGCTCTTAATAATCACCTGAGAATAAACATGCTTAAAACGTCAACAAAAATGTTGGTGAGTTATAGGTTTAACCTATATATATCAAATCGTAACAATAGACCACAAGATTTCATATTTCAATACACATCCCATACATAGAGATAAAAATCATTCATATGGTGAACACCTGGTAACCGACAATAACAAGATGCATATATAAGAATATCCCCATCATTCCGGGACACCCTTCGGATATGATATAAATTTCGAAGTACTAAAGCATCCGGTACTTTGGATGGGGTTTGTTAGGCCCAATAGATCTATCTTTAGGATTCGCGTCAATTAGGGTGTCTGTTCCCTAATTCTTAGATTACCAGACTTAATAAAAAGGGGCATATTCGATTTCGATAATTCAACCATAGAATGTAGTTTCACGTACTTGTGTCTATTTTGTAAATCATTTATAAAACCTGCATGTATTCTCATCCCAAAAATATTAGATTTTAAAAGTGGGACTATAACTCACTTTCACAGATTTTTACTTCGTCGGGAAGTAAGACTTGGCCACTGGTTGATTCACGAACCTATAACAATATATACATATATATCAAAGTATGTTCAAAATATATTTACAACACTTTTAATATATTTTGATGTTTTAAGTTTATTAAGTCAGCTGTCCTCGTTAGTAACCTACAACTAGTTGTCCACAATTAGATGTACAGAAATAAATCGATAAATATTATCTTGAATCAATCCACGACCCAGTGTATACGTATCTCAGTATTGATCACAACTCAAACTATATATATTTTGGAATCAACCTCAACCCTGTATAGCTAACTCCAACATTCACATATAGAGTGTCTATGGTTGTTCCGAAATATATATAGATGTGTCGACATGATAGGTCGAAACATTGTATACGTGTCTATGGTATCTCAAGATTACATAATATACAATACAAGTTGATTAAGTTATGGTTGGAATAGATTTGTTACCAATTTTCACGTAGCTAAAATGAGAAAAATTATCCAATCTTGTTTTACCCATAACTTCTTCATTTTAAATCCGTTTTGAGTGAATCAAATTGCTATGGTTTCATATTGAACTCTATTTTATGAATCTAAACAGAAAAGTATAGGTTTATAGTCGGAAAAATAAGTTACAAGTCGTTTTTGTAAAGGTAGTCATTTCAGTCGAAAGAACGACGTCTAGATGACCATTTTAGAAAACATACTTCCACTTTGAGTTTAACCATAATTTTTGGATATAGTTTCATGTTCATAATAAAAATCATTTTCTCAGAATAACAACTTTTAAATCAAAGTTTATCATAGTTTTTAATTAACTAACCCAAAACAGCCCGCGGTGTTACTACGACGGCGTAAATCCGGTTTTACGGTGTTTTTCGTGTTTCCAGGTTTTAAATCATTAAGTTAGCATATCATATAGATATAGAACATGTGTTTAGTTGATTTTAAAAGTCAAGTTAGAAGGATTAACTTTTGTTTGCGAACAAGTTTAGAATTTCTAAACTATGTTCTAGTGATTACAAGTTTAAACCTTCGAATAAGATAGCTTTATATGTATGAATCGAATGATGTTATGAACATCATTACTACCTTAATTTCCTTGGATAAACCTACTGGAAAAGAGAAAAATGGATCTAGCTTCAATGGATCCTTGGATGGCTCGAAGTTCTTGAAGCAGAATCATGACACGAAAACAAGTTCAAGTAAGATCATCACTTGAAATAAGATTGTTATAGTTATAGAAATTGAACCAAAGTTTGAATATGATTATTACCTTGTATTAGAATGATAACCTACTGTAAGAAACAAAGATTTCTTGAGGTTGGATGATCACCTTACAAGATTGGAAGTGAGCTAGCAAACTTGAAAGTATTCTTGATTTTATGAAACTAGAACTTTTGGAATTTATGAAGAACACTTAGAACTTGAAGATAGAACTTGAGAGAGATCAATTAGATGAAGAAAATTGAAGAATGAAAGTGTTTGTAGGTGTTTTTGGTCGTTGGTGTATGGATTAGATATAAAGGATATGTAATTTTGTTTTCATGTAAATAAGTCATGAATGATTACTCATATTTTTGTAATTTTATGAGATATTTCATGCTAGTTGCCAAATGATGGTTCCCACATGTGTTAGGTGACTCACATGGGCTGCTAAGAGCTGATCATTGGAGTGTATATACCAATAGTACATACATCTAAAAGCTGTGTATTGTACGAGTACGAATACGGGTGCATACGAGTAGAATTGTTGATGAAACTGAACGAGGATGTAATTGTAAGCATTTTTGTTAAGTAGAAGTATTTTGATAAGTGTATTGAAGTCTTTCAAAAGTGTATAAATACATATTAAAACACTACATGTATATACATTTTAACTGAGTCGTTAAGTCATCGTTAGTCGTTACATGTAAGTGTTGTTTTGAAACCTTTAGGTTAACGATCTTGTTAAATGTTGTTAACCCAATGTTTATAATATCAAATGAGATTTTAAATTATTATATTATCATGATATTATCATGTATGAATATCTCTTAATATGATATATATACATTAAATGTCTTTACAACGATAATCGTTACATATATGTCTCGTTTAAAAATCATTAAGTTAGTAGTCTTGTTTTTACATATGTAGTTCATTGTTAATATACTTCATGATATGTTTTCTTATCATAGTATCATGTTAACTATATATATATATCCATATATATGTCATCATATAGTTTTTACAAGTTTTAACGTTCGTGAATCACCGATCAACTTGGGTGGTCAATTGTCTATATGAAACATATTTCAATTAATCAAGTCTTAAAAAGTTTGATTGCTTAACATGTTGGAAACATTTAATCATGTAAATATCAATCTCAATTAATATATATAAACATGGAAAAGTTCGGGTCACTACAGTACCTACCCGTTAAATAAATTTCGTCCCGAAATTTTAAGCTGTTGAAGGTGTTGACGAATCTTCTGGAAATAGATGCGGGTATTTCTTCTTCATCTGATCTTCACGCTCCCAGGTGAACTCGGGTCCTCTACGAGCATTCCATCGAACCTTAACAATTGGTATCTTGTTTTGCTTAAGTCTTTTAACCTCACGATCCATTATTTCGACGGGTTCTTCGATGAATTGAAGTTTTTCGTTGATTTGGATTTCATCTAACGGAATAGTGAGATCTTCTTTAGCAAAACATTTCTTTAAATTCGAGACGTGGAAAGTGTTATGTACAGCCGCGAGTTGTTGAGGTAACTCTAGTCGGTAAGCTACTGGTCCGACACGATCAATAATCTTGAATGGTCCAATATACCTTGGATTTAATTTCCCTCGTTTACCAAATCGAACAACGCTTTTCCAAGGTGCAACTTTAAGCATGACCATCTCTCCAATTTCAAATTCTATATCTTTTCTTTTAATGTCAGCGTAGCTCTTTTGTCGACTTTGGGCGGTTTTCAACCGTTGTTGAATTTGGATGATCTTCTCGGTAGTTTCTTGTATAATCTCCGGACCCGTAATCTGTCTATCCCCCACTTCACTCCAACAAATCGGAGACCTGCACTTTCTACCATAAAGTGCTTCAAACGGCGCCATCTCAATGCTTGAATGGTAGCTGTTGTTGTAGGAAAATTCTGCTAATGGTAGATGTCGATCCCAACTGTTTCCGAAATCAATAACACATGCTCGTAGCATGTCTTCAAGCGTTTGTATCGTCCTTTCGCTCTGCCCATCAGTTTGTGGATGATAGGCAGTACTCATGTCTAGACGAGTTCCTAATGCTTGCTGTAATGTCTGCCAGAATCTTGAAATAAATCTGCCATCCCTATCAGAGATAATAGAGATTGGTATTCCATGTCTGGAAACGACTTCCTTCAAATACAGTTGTGCTAACTTCTCCATCTTGTCATCTTCTCTTATTGGTAGGAAGTGTGCTGATTTGGTGAGACGATCAACTATTACCCAAATAGTATCAAAACCACTTGCAGTCCTTGGCAATTTAGTGATGAAATCCATGGTAATGTTTTCCCATTTCCATTCTGGGATTTCGGGTTGTTGAAGTAGACCTGATGGTTTCTGATGCTCAGCTTTGACCTTAGAACACGTCAAACATTCTCCTACGTATTTAGCAACATCGGCTTTCATACCCGGCCACCAAAAATGTTTCTTGAGATCCTTGTACATCTTCCCCGTTCCAGGATGTATTGAGTATCTGGTTTTATGAGCTTCTCTAAGTACCATTTCTCTCATATCTCCAAATTTTGGTACCCAAATCCTTTCAGCCCTATACCGGGTTCCGTCTTCCCGAATATTAAGATGCTTCTCCGATCCTTTGGGTATTTCATCCTTTAAATTTCCCTCTTTTAAAACTCCTTGTTGCGCCTCCTTTATTTGAGTAGTAATGTTATTATGAATCATTATATTCATAGATTTTACTCGAATGGGTTCTCTGTCCTTCCTGCTCAAGGCATCGGCTACCACATTTGCCTTCCCCGGGTGGTAACGAATCTCAAAGTCGTAATCATTCAATAATTCAATCCACCTACGCTGCCTCATATTCAGTTGTTTCTGATTAAATATGTGTTGAAGACTTTTGTGGTCAGTATATATAATACTTTTGACCCCATATAAGTAGTGCCTCCAAGTCTTTAATGCAAAAACAACCGCGCCTAATTCCAAATCATGCGTCGTATAATTTTGTTCGTGAATCTTCAATTGTCTAGACGCATAAGCAATCACCTTCGTTCGTTGCATTAATACACAACCGAGACCTTGCTTTGATGCGTCACAATAAATCACAAAATCATCATTCCCTTCAGGCAATGACAATATAGGTGCCGTAGTTAGCTTTTTCTTCAATAACTGAAACGCTTTCTCTTGTTCATCATTCCATTCAAATTTCTTCCCTTTATGCGTTAATGCAGTCAAGGGTTTTGCTATTCTGGAAAAGTCTTGGATGAACCTTCTGTAGTAACCAGCTAGTCCTAAAAACTGGCGTATGTGTTTCGGAGTTTTCGGGGTTTCCCACTTTTCAACAGTTTCTATCTTTGCCGGATCCACCTTAATACCTTCTTTGTTCACTATGTGACCGAGGAATTGAACTTCTTCCAACCAAAATGCACACTTTGAAAACTTAGCGTACAATTCTTCCTTCCTCAATACTTCTAACACCTTTCTCAAATGTTCACCGTGTTCTTGGTCATTCTTTGAGTAAATAAGTATGTCATCAATGAAAACAATGACAAACTTGTCAAGGTATGGTCCACACACTCGGTTCATAAGGTCCATGAACACAGCTGGTGCATTAGTTAAACCAAACGGCATGACCATAAACTCGTAATGACCGTAACGTGTTCTGAAAGCAGTCTTTGGAATATCATCTTCTTTCACCCGCATTTGATGATACCCGGAACGTAAGTCAATCTTTGAATAAACAGACGAGCCTTGTAGTTGATCAAATAAGTCGTCGATTCTCGGTAGTGGGTAGCGGTTCTTGATGGTAAGTTTGTTCAACTCTCGGTAGTCGATACACAACCTGAATGTACCATCTTTCTTCTTGACAAACAAAACAGGAGCTCCCCACGGTGATGTGCTTGGTCGAATGAAACCACGCTCTAAAAGTTCTTGTAATTGGCTTTGCAGTTCTTTCATCTCGCTGGGTGCGAGTCTGTAAGGAGCACGAGCTATTGGTGCAGCTCCTGGTACAAGATCTATTTGAAATTCAACGGATCGATGTGGGGGTAATCCCGGTAATTCTTTCGGAAATACATCGGGAAATTCTTTTGCAATGGGAACATCATTGATGCTCTTTTCTTCAGTTTGTACTTTCTCGACGTGTGCTAGAACAGCATAGCAACCTTTTCTTATTAGTTTTTGTGCCTTCAAATTACTAATAAGATGTAGCTTCGTGTTGCCCTTTTCTCCGTACACCATTAAGGGTTTTCCTTTTTCTCGTATAATGCGAATTGCATTTTTGTAACAAACGATCTCCGCTTTCACTTCTTTCAACCAGTCCATACCGATTATCACATCAAAACTCCCTAACTCTACTGGTATCAAATCAATCTTAAATGTTTCGCTAACCAGTTTAATTTCTCGATTCCGACATATATTATCTGCTGAAATTAATTTACCATTTGCTAATTCGAGTAAAAATTTACTATCCAAAGGCGTCAATGGACAACTTAATTTAGCACAAAAATCTCTACTCATATAGCTTCTATCCGCACCCGAATCAAATAAAACGTAAGCAGATTTATTGTCAATAAGAAACGTACCCGTAACAAGCTCCGGGTCTTCCTGTGCCTCTACCGCATTAATATTGAAAACTCTTCCACGGCCTTGTCCATTCGTGTTCTCCTGGTTCGGGCAATTTCTAATAATGTGGCCTGGTTTTCCACATTTATAACAAACTACATTGGCATAACTTGCTCCGACACTACTTGCTCCGCCATTACTCGTTCCGACACCATTTGTTCCTTTCGTTCTATTAACCCCTGGTCCGTAGACCTCACACTTCGCCGCGCTATGACCATTTCTTTTACACTTGTTGCAAAATTTGGTGCAGAACCCCGAGTGATTCTTTTCACACCTTTGGCATAGCTGCTTCTGATTGTTGTTGTTGTTGTTGTTGCGGTTATTATTGTTGTTGGGATGATTGTTGTAGTTGCTGTTGTTGTTGTTGTTGTTGTTGGGCCGTTTGTTGTAGTTGCGATTGATGTTGCGATTGTTGGGATAATTGTTGCGATTATTGTTGTAATTGCTGTTGTTGTTGTATTGGTGATTCTTATCACCGTTTTCCTCCCACTTTCTTTTGACTTGCTTCACATTGGCCTCTTCAGCAGTCTGTTCTTTAATTCTTTCTTCAATCTGGTTCACTAGTTTGTGAGCCATTCTACATGCCTGTTGTATGGAGGCGGGCTCGTGTGAACTTATATCTTCTTGGATTCTTTCCGGTAATTCTTTCACAAACGCGTCGATCTTCTCTTCCTCATCTTCGAATGCTCCCGGACACAATAGGCACAATTCTGTGAATCGTCTTTCGTACGTGGTAATATCAAATCCTTGGGTTCGTAACCCTCTAAGTTCTGTCTTGAGCTTATTGACTTCGGTTCTGGGACGGTACTTCTCGTTCATCAAGTGCTTGAATGCTGACCACGGTAGTGCGTACGCATCATCTTGTCCCACTTGCTCTAGATAGGTATTCCACCATGTTAACGCAGAACCTGTGAAGGTATGCGTAGCGTACTTCACTTTGTCCTCTTCTGTACACTTACTTATGGCAAACACCGATTCAACCTTCTCGGTCCACCGTTTCAATCCGATCGGTCCTTCGGTTCCATCAAATTCCAAAGGTTTGCAGGCAGTGAATTCTTTGTAGGTGCATCCTACATGATTTCCTGTACTGCCAGATCCAAGGTTATTGTTGGTATGTAGCGCAGCCTGTACTGCGGCTATGTTTGAAGCTAGAAAAGTACGGAATTCCTCTTCATTCATATTCACGGTGTGTCGAGTAGTCGGTGCCATTTCCTTCAAAATAGTCAAATGGAACAAGTTAATCATACAGAATATTAAGAGTAGTTAATAGTATTTCGTAGCATAATATGAACTCATTTATAAAAGCTTTTTCTTCATATTAGCGTTTTATAAGTTTAAATTCGGGTAGTACCTACCCGTTAAGTTCATACTTAGTAGCTAATATACAATTCAACTACTACAATTCTATATGAAAAACTGATTATAATAATATTTCGCGTTCAAACTTTTATACAATATTTTACAAACTTACAATATCGCTTATTTTACATAAAGCATGAAATATAGCACACAATAACTTTGATACAAGATAGTTGTGAAGACAATTCTAGCTAGTACACAAGTCGTTCAGCAAAGACAATAAAGACACGTAATTCATACGTCCAGAAACAAGTCATGCATTCTGGTTTTACTAGGACTACTTCCCATCCTTGGTCTTGTGCAACATAACCGTTATGGCCGTTGATAAGACAGCGTGTTGTAACGTCATCAAAGGGACGAGGGTTACGTAATGTCCAACAGTCCCGTAATAATCTAAAAACCTCATTTCTTACCCCAATTACCGACTCCGTCACTTGTGGAAACGTTTTGTTTAATAGTTGTAGCCCGATGTTCTTGTTCTCACTTTGGTGAGAAGCGAACATTACTAATCCGTAAGCATAACATGCTTCTTTATGTTGCATGTTAGCCGCTTTTTCTAAATCACGAAGTCCAATATTCGGATATATTGAGTCAAAATAATTTCTTAACCCGTTGCGTAAAATAGCATTTGGGTTCCCCGCAATATATGCGTCAAAGTAAACACATCGTAACTTATGGGTTTCCCAATGTGATATCCCCCATCTTTCAAACGAAAGTCTCTTATAAACCAAGACATTCTTGGAACGTTCTTCAAATGTCTTACAAACTGATCTCGCCTTAAATAGTTGTGCTGAAGAATTCTGGCCGACTCTAGACAAGATTTCATCAATCATGTCTCCAGGTAGGTCTCTTAAAATATTGGGTTGTCTATCCATTTTGTGTTTTTAAACTGTAAAATAGACAAGAGTTAGATTCATAAAAAAATACTTATTAATACAAGCAATTTTTACATATATCATAAAGCATAAGAACACTATATTACATATATTACACCACACGAATACAACTATCTTATTCCGACTCGCTCGTTTCTTCTTCTTCGGTTTTGGTTCGTTTTGCCAAGTTTCTAGGGATATATGATGTTCCCCTAATACGAGCCGTCGTTGTCCACATTGGTTTAGAAAAACCTGGTGGTTTAGAGGTTCCCGGGTCATTGTTACAACTTAAGGACTTCGGGGGTTGACGATACATATAAAGTTCATCGGGGTTGGAATTAGATTTCTCTATTTTTATGCCCTTTCCCTTATTATTTTCTTTTGCCTTTTTAAATTCAGTTGGGGTAATTTCTATAACATCATCGGAATTCTCGTCGGAATCCGATTCATCGGAGAATTGGTAATCCTCCCAATATTTTGCTTCCTTGGCGGAAACACCATTGAACATAATTAACTTTGGTCGGTTGGTTGAGGATTTTCTTTTACTTAACCGTTTTATTATTTCCCCCACCGGTTCTATTTCTTTATCCGGTTCCGATTCTTCTTCCGGTTCCGATTCTTCTTCCGGTTCCGACTCTTCTTCCGGTTCCTCTTCGGGAACTTGTGAATCAGTCCACAAATCATGCCAATTTACATTTGACTCTTCATTATTATTAGGTGAGTCAATGGGACTTGTTCTAGAGGTAGACATCTATCACATAATATCAAACACGTTAAGAGATTAATATATCACATAATATTCATATGTTAAAAATATATAGTTTCCAACAAAAATGTTAAGCAATCATTTTTAAAGAAAACACGGTCGAAGTCCAGACTCACTAATGTATCCTAACAAACTCGATAAGAGACACTAATGCAAATTTTCTGGTTCTCTAAGACCAACGCTCGGATACCAACTGAAATGTCCCGTTCTTATTGATTAAAAACGTTCCATATTAATTGATTTCGTTGCGAGGTTTTGACCTCTATATGAGACGTTTTTCAAAGACTGCATTCATTTTAAAACAAACCATAACCTTTATTTCATCAATAAAGGTTTAAAAAGCTTTACGTAGATTATCAAATAATGATAATCTAAAATATCCTGTTTACACACGACCATTACATAATGGTTTACAATACAAATATGTTACAACAAAATAAGTTTCTTGAATGCAGTTTTTACACAATATCATACAAGCATGGACTCCAAATCTCGTCCTTATTTAAGTATGCGACAGCGGAAGCTCTTAATAATCACCTGAGAATAAACATGCTTAAAACGTCAACAAAAATGTTGGTGAGTTATAGGTTTAACCTATATATATCAAATCGTAACAATAGACCACAAGATTTCATATTTCAATACACATCCCATACATAGAGATAAAAATCATTCATATGGTGAACACCTGGTAACCGACAATAACAAGATGCATATATAAGAATATCCCCATCATTCCGGGACACCCTTCGGATATGATATAAATTTCGAAGTACTAAAGCATCCGGTACTTTGGATGGGGTTTGTTAGGCCCAATAGATCTATCTTTAGGATTCGCGTCAATTAGGGTGTCTGTTCCCTAATTCTTAGATTACCAGACTTAATAAAAAGGGGCATATTCGATTTCGATAATTCAACCATAGAATGTAGTTTCACGTACTTGTGTCTATTTTGTAAATCATTTATAAAACCTGCATGTATTCTCATCCCAAAAATATTAGATTTTAAAAGTGGGACTATAACTCACTTTCACAGATTTTTACTTCGTCGGGAAGTAAGACTTGGCCACTGGTTGATTCACGAACCTATAACAATATATACATATATATCAAAGTATGTTCAAAATATATTTACAACACTTTTAATATATTTTGATGTTTTAAGTTTATTAAGTCAGCTGTCCTCGTTAGTAACCTACAACTAGTTGTCCACAATTAGATGTACAGAAATAAATCGATAAATATTATCTTGAATCAATCCACGACCCAGTGTATACGTATCTCAGTATTGATCACAACTCAAACTATATATATTTTGGAATCAACCTCAACCCTGTATAGCTAACTCCAACATTCACATATAGAGTGTCTATGGTTGTTCCGAAATATATATAGATGAGTCGACATGATAGGTCGAAACATTGTATACGTGTCTATGGTATCTCAAGATTACATAATATATAATACAAGTTGATTAAGTTATGGTTGGAATAGATTTGTTACCAATTTTCACGTAGCTAAAATGAGAAAAATTATCCAATCTTGTTTTACCCATAACTTCTTCATTTTAAATCCGTTTTGAGTGAATCAAATTGCTATGGTTTCATATTGAACTCTATTTTATGAATATAAACAGAAAAGTATAGGTTTATAGTCGGAAAAATAAGTTACAAGTCGTTTTTGTAAAGGTAGTCATTTCAGTCGAAAGAACGACGTCTAGATGACCATTTTAGAAAACATACTTCCACTTTGAGTTTAACCATAATTTTTGGATATAGTTTCATGTTCATAATAAAAATCATTTTCTCAGAATAACAACTTTTAAATCAAAGTTTATCATAGTTTTTAATTAACTAACCCAAAACAGCCCGCGGTGTTACTACGACGGCGTAAATCCGGTTTTACGGTGTTTTTCGTGTTTCCAGGTTTTAAATCATTAAGTTAGCATATCATATAGATATAGAACATGTGTTTAGTTGATTTTAAAAGTCAATTTAGAAGGATTAACTTTTGTTTGCGAACAAGTTTAGAATTAACTAAACTATGTTCTAGTGATTACAAGTTTAAACCTTCGAATAAGATAGCTTTATATGTATGAATCGAATGATGTTATGAACATCATTACTACCTTAATTTCCTTGGATAAACCTACTGGAAAAGAGAAAAATGGATCTAGCTTCAATGGATCCTTGGATGGCTCGAAGTTCTTGAAGCAGAATCATGACACGAAAACAAGTTCAAGTAAGATCATCACTTGAAATAAGATTGTTATAGTTATAGAAATTGAACCAAAGTTTGAATATGATTATTACCTTGTATTAGAATGATAACCTACTGTAAGAAACAAAGATTTCTTGAGGTTAGATGATCACCTTACAAGATTGGAAGTGAGCTAGCAAACTTGAAAGTATTCTTGATTTTATGAAACTAGAACTTTTGGAATTTATGAAGAACACTTAGAACTTGAAGATAGAACTTGAGAGAGATCAATTAGATGAAGAAAATTGAAGAATTAAAGTGTTTGTAGGTGTTTTTGGTCGTTGGTGTATGGATTAGATATAAAGGATATGTAATTTTGTTTTCATGTAAATAAGTCATGAATGATTACTCATATTTTTGTAATTTTATGAGATATTTCATGCTAGTTGCCAAATGATGGTTCCCACATGTGTTAGGTGACTCACATGGGCTGCTAAGAGCTGATCATTGGAGTGTATATACCAATAGTACATACATCTAAAAGCTGTGTATTGTACGAATACGAATACGGGTGCATACGAGTAGAATTGTTGATGAAACTGAACGAGGATGTAATTGTAAGCATTTTTGTTAAGTAGAAGTATTTTGATAAGTGTATTTAAGTCTTTCAAAAGTGTATAAATACATATTAAAACACTACATGTATATACATTTTAACTGAGTCGTTAAGTCATCGTTAGTCGTTACATGTAAGTGTTGTTTTGAAACCTTTAGGTTAACGATCTTGTTAAATGTTGTTAACCCAATGTTTATAATATCAAATGAGATTTTAAATTATTATATTATCATGATATTATCATGTATGAATATCTCTTAATATGATATATATACATTAAATGTCTTTACAACGATAATCGTTACATATATGTCTCGTTTAAAAATCATTAAGTTAGTAGTCTTGTTTTTACATATGTAGTTCATTGTTAATATACTTTATGATATGTTTTCTTATCATAGTATCATGTTAACTATATATATATATATCCATATATATGTCATCATATAGTTTTTACAAGTTTTAACGTTCGTGAATCACCGATCAACTTGGGTGGTCAATTGTCTATATGAAACATATTTCAATTAATCAAGTCTTAAAAAGTTTGATTGCTTAACATGTTGGAAACATTTAATCATGTAAATATCAATCTCAATTAATATATATAAACATGGAAAAGTTCGGGTCACTACAGGACCCTTTGAAATCACCGAAAGAATTGGAACAGTTGCTTATCGATTAAAGCTACCGCAAGAACTTAGTAGTGTTCACAACACATTTCACGTGTCAAATTTGAAGAAATGTTTAGCTGAAGAAGATGTCGTAATTCCTCTTGACGAAATACGAATCAATGATAAACTCCATTTTATCGAAGAACCTGTTGAAATCATGGACCGTGAGGTCAAACAATTAAAACAAAGCAAAATACCGATAGTTAGGGTTCGTTGGAACGCAAGACGAGGACCCGAGTTTACTTGAGAACGTGAAGATCAAATGAAGCAAAAGTATCCACATTTATTCACTGATATCGCTCATGAAACAGGTACTACTCAAAATTTCGGGACGAAATTTTCTTTAACGGGGAGGTACTGTGATGACCCGAAAAATTTCGACTAATTTAAACCAATTCTCTATACGATTTATTATTTTAACACGTTAAACAAAGTCTGTTAGATTGAGTCTCAAAATTTTAGAACTGTTTCATATATACAATTACCTTTGACTACTCTCGACGATTCATGAACAATTATATGTATGTATATATATATATATGTACAAGTAAAAACGACTTTCCTACAGTAAAACCCTATTTGCTACAGTAAAAATTACTTTGCTACAGTAAAACACAATATGATACAGTAAAACACTATTTGCTACAGTGAAACCGTATTTTGCTACAGTGCTACAGTGAAAACGAGTTTGCTACAGTGATTTGCTACAGTAAACACTATTTGCTACAGTAAAACACTATTTGCTACAGTACACTATTTGCTACAGTAACACTATTTGCTACAGTAAACACTATTTGATGTCGACGAACTAGCAAACAAAAACGGAAAAGGCGGCCATGCGATCGCATGGCAAAAACACTGAAAACTCATGCGATCGCATGAGCTACAGTAAATCGAAAAGTAATATAAATACGCAGTTCGTTCGACGAATTTTTTTCACATTTATCTCTCAATATTTATATTTATATTATAATTTTAATTTTAAATTTAAGTTTAATAATAATAAGGTATATACGAGGGTGTTTTTAATTCGGGTTTCAAACCGCTTTAAGCTAAGGAAATATTGGGTATTATTCGGGGTATTGTTCTTGAATCCAAGGCCAACCATACAGTCGTCTACCATCATTACGTCTACGCAATTTGCCTACAATATTGAATCGCAATATTGAACTGTGAGTTATAGATCCCTTTTTAAATACTTTAAATATTTTTGGGCTGAGAATACATGCAATTTATTTTAAACGCGATAAGACACAAGTACATACTAAATTCTACACTGAGTTAAACCGAAAATCCCTTAGCTTTGGTAACTAGTAGCTGCCAGTACATAGGATATGGACTGGTGGGCGCGAATAATTGTATATGGATCCATAGGGCTTGACATCCCCGTCCGAGCTAGAGCGCTAGCCTTTTAACGGACGTATGTTATTTGAGTTTAAGACACGTTGGTTTGCGTGTATTAAAACGAATGGGGTAATTATCACTATAGCGTTAAGTTTAGTTACCAGGGTGCTCTGTTACGTAGAATCTATTGATAAACTTTTGATGAAATCTTGTGGTCTATCTTTATATATGTTTATGACTCGAGCAATTAAACCTATAACTCACCAACATTCGTGTTGACTTTTTAGCATGTTTTATTCTCAGGTCCTTAGAATGCTTCCGCTGTGATGTGCTTGTTGCCTGCATGGAGTCTCTCATGCTTTGTACAAAGTTTATTGCATTCAAAATAAAACTGCGTTGTGTAATAAATAATTGGACTGTGATGTCAACCTGTAAATTAAAGACTTATGTATTTCGGGGTTTTGCTTATACCTAAGCACTTGCCCACATGTTTATAACTTTCTATGTTTAGAAAGTCACTTACTTTAATGAATGCAATATTTTATCAAAACGTATCATATAGAGGTCAAAACCTCACTGTGGAATCAATGATTAACGTGCCGCGTCAATAGCGATTTTGGCGGGTCGTTACACCTTTACATGACTCTTTGACCAGCGTCGTCTTATGCTTTTGAATGTTGTTCCATGAGGTAACACAAGTAAATTCACAACTTTTGTTAACACAAAGGGCAAACCTTATCATCACCCCCTAACAGGAAGTACATGAGAATCGGGCATCCTAACCGTAGCATCAATGGCTTCCAATTCCACCTTTAACGACACAATGGAGGATTCGACAAACTTAGTGGAGGTCAAAAGCTTGCTCTATCGCAGATAATTTATTGTTATACACATCTTCCCAATTGAGTTCTCGACCCCATGGTTCCCCTGCTTCAAAACTGCATCCGAAAACAACGTTCACTTCCGATAAGCCTCACCATTAGGAACCGCTGTATTAGACTTGGTAAGCGAGTTCATAGAAAAACCATCATTAATAACACTTTGAATAGAAGTCAAATCCGAAACCTCGTTAACACGAACAAGAATGAACCTTAGCTTGGTTTCTTTCCCATTATTTCTACGAGCCTCTTGTATAAATCACAGTTCAGGGTCCACAAAACAAAACGGGAGCCGAGTAATCGCTCGTGCATTTTGCAACGGTAAATGTTGATCCAAAGGATCTAACAACCTCCTTCAAACTTTTAACGAACATAAACCTAGGCGGTAATTCGATTACTTTCAGCCGTAAAGTATTGGTGATTTTAGTGTCATGTAACATTAAGTTTAGTTAATTGGGATTTACTTGAATGCAAGAGTTAACTAGTTATGCTTAACAACGAGTTCAGAGAATGTGAAGTACTCCGTTAAGAGTTGGCTAGCAACTGCCACGCAAATTGCGGGGTCAAGGTCCCTTGCGGGTTCCAAGGGGCAGCACCCCTGGCCTGTGGTCCCGCTTTTCCCGCAGAATTTTCTGCTTAAAATGAAGAGTTATGTCTCTATTCGTTTTAATGAAACAGTGTCTTCCAACCAATTTTCCCACGTAAAATGAAGAGTTATGACTCTTCATGATAACTGCTAAAATTGATTTCTTATCGGTTTTTCCAATAGTTTTGGATTCATTAAAACAAACAGAAATATACATATACTCTCATACGTGATTTTGATTTCTTCTTGTTTGAAAACAAAATCGTTTTTGTCTTATCCCAATTAAAATTTCATGTAAATTCGAGACTTGTGAGGGGCGAAATACTTAATTAGGAAAGTATTTTATGATCTAATTCAAATTATCTATTTTCATACCCGTTTTCTTACATAAAGCACGGGAGAACTTATCCGTGTACTTGTCAAAACACGAAACCGTACGTAATAAAGATTGTCAATTCATTTTAAGAATCGTTCAATTATCAAGGACTAAAAAATTGAAGTGAAGAGCAAATGTGAATCTCCAAATCTATGTAAAACTTTAATACCCCATACAATATCATCTTCTCTTTATATTAAAGCAGAGTGGATATTAATTAAGATTAAAAGAAGATTTCTTACCAAATCCAATCCTAGCCATACATTGGTAAACTATCAAGGAAATCTGATGGTGAATATTTATCTACATTAAGAATTGTCTCACTCATATTATATTATACTATATACTAAATATGGACAATGCCCACCAATCATATCTTGCCACCTCGCCTGAAAATACTGTAGCTACTGTAGCAATCACTGTAGCTACTGTAACAATTTTTTTTTTTTTTTTTGGGTTTTCCCTTACCACAATGGAGTATAATTTTTTTTTTCTTTCCCTTACCACAATGGAGTATAAAATATAAATCTTTTGGGTTTTTCCTTACCACAATGGAGTATAAATATAAATCCATAGATAAATAAAGTTGCTCTGTATTTTGCAACTATAAATATACATATTATGTATATCGATATACAAACAAAAATTTGAGTCGAAAAACTATATATATATATATATATATATATATATATATATATATATATATATATATATATATATATATATATATAGGGGTAGGATCAAGAGGGAAGTAACCAATCGGGGGGAAGCGGGGGGAAGCAAAAACTTTTTTTTTCTTTTTTTGAAAAAACTTTGTTCACGAACATTATAGATGAGATGAAAATATGAACATTTAGTAGAAACACTTTGTGATAAATGTTTTTATTTTGGCGGGAAAATGCTCGAAGAAGTAATATATAACAATTATCGTGTTTTTCGAGCGTATTTTGAGGTTTTAGCTATTGGGGTTTAGATATTAGGGTTTATAGGGTTTAGATATTAGAGTTTAGAAATTTAGGGTTTAGGGTTTAGATTTAGGATTTAGATTGAGTTTTTAACACGAACGGTTTAGAGTTTAGGGTTTAGGGTTTAGGGTTTAGTGTTTTGGGTTTATTAAACATGAAAAAAAAAACGTTCATATTCTTCACGAACAATATTATCTTGAATGTTATTTTTGTCAATCGTTTTCCCGCCTAAATAATAACATTCATCATGAAGTGTCTCTTCTAAATATTCATATTTTCGTCTGATCTTGATGCCGGAAAAAAAAATTTCAAAAAAAACGAAAAAAAAAATTCTACTTCCCCCTGATTGGTTACTTCCCCATTGATCCTGCCCCTATATATATATATATATATATATATATATATATATATATATATATATATATATATATATAGTGGTAGGATCAAGAGGGAAGTAACCATTCGGGGGGAAGCAAAATATTTTTTTTTTTCATTTTTTGAAAAAACTTTGTTCACGAACATTATAGATGAGATGAAAATATGAACATTTAGTAGAGACACTTTGTGATAAATAACTTTAATTTGGCGGGAAAACGCTTGAAGAAGTAATATATAACAATTGTCGTGTTTTTCGAGCGTATTTTGAGGTTTTAGCTATTGGGGTTTAGATATTAGGGTTTAGATATTAGGGTTTAGAAATTTAGGGTTTAGGGTTTAGATTTTGGGTTTAGATTTAGGATTTAGATTGAGTGTTTAACACGAGCGGTTTAGAGTCCATAAACCCAAAACACCAAACCCTAAACCCTAAACCCTAAACCCTAAACTCTAAATCCGGCTAAATTTTACTTCACAAAACATGAAGAAAAAAAACGTTCATATTTTTCACGAACAATATTATCTTAAATGTTATTTTTGTCGATTGTTTTCCCGCCTAAATAATAACATTCATCACGAAGTGTCTCTTCTAAATGTTCATATTTTCGTGTAATCTTGATGCCTGAAACAAAATTTCAAAAAAAACGAAAAAAATTTTTTTTGCTTCCCCCCGCTTCCCCCCGATTGGTTACTTCCCCATTGATCTTGCCCCTATATATATATATATATATATATATATATATATATATATATATATATATATATATATATATATATATATATATATATATATATACATCATAGCATAATTTTAAACAAACAAGATTAACTAAAATGAAGTCGTGTGGCTAAAAGGATTATACAACAGATCTAGAAACCTTCAATATTCCAAGTATTCATAACGAACTAATTTTAATTACGTAATTAGATATTAGACATTTAGTAGATGATAAGTACAAGAATAACAAGAAAAGAATGAGAAGGAGAATGGGGAATATGGGATGAGAGAAGGGAGAAAGAACACTGGAGAAATGAGTTAATAAATGGAAAAGTGATTTTGTTTATATAATATATAGTCTGATTAGGATTTTTAGTAGACGGGCCAGCCCAGAGGCCCATTGGTGGGTTTTGGAGGTTAAAACGTTGGTCGAGTAATTGAACAAATGATTTCTTTGATTTTTCTTTAAAATATATAATTTGGTGTGCACAACAATACAACAATAAAACTCAATCCCACATGTATGGGTTATAGAAGAGGTGAGACGTAGATAATCCTTCATCTATCCTTGAATAAAGAAAAGTCGTTTCTCCACCCCAAGTGAAACACTCACAAAAGCAGAGAAAGTCATCTCTCTCTTTGACGGTTAGAGAGATTGCTTCCAAAGAGACATCCGACCAATATGAAACCGAACATATACAAATATTACATACAAAATAGAAAATTTGTTTACTTTTTTAAGTATTATAAAATATTATTATATGTTAATCATCAGTCCAATATTAATAGTCTTTAGGTAAAAATACACAGTTTAAAACATTACATTCATTATATTATACTTTTTATTTACTTTACCATTTAACCACTTACTTTTACCTATAATTGTATCTTATATACAAAAGGTAATGATTATTTTTATCTATTTTTAGAAGTCGACTTATAATTTACCTTATTTTATAACTCGTTTATTTATTATTGATTAAGAAAAGTATTGAAATTATATGTGTATGTGGATTTGATCTCCATAGCGAAGCACGGACCTCCAAAACTAGTTAAATTTAAAGAGTGTTCCAATTATGCCCCTAAACTTACTTACCCTCTAAAAAGTACGGGGAAGTTATTATTTCATCAGTAAAACCGCATTCATCTCAATACTTTCCCTTCACAAAGAATCACGCTCAACTTTTCTCTCTGGAACCTAATACCTTTCTGCTCATCACCCCGTCATGTTAATTGATACTTATTCCGTATCAATTAATCTTACAGGAACCCAAAATATTGTTCAAACATATTGTTCTTCATACCCCTATTTTACTTCCATCCATATTATGAAAATAATCAGTTTCCCTAACCTAAATTTTTTTCCCTCAACCGCCACTCCAATAAATCGTAGAGAAAACCCTATCTAACACCAACATCAATAAACCCTAAATCTGAAGCAATTCGTTGATAATCTTGTTACATACATGGAACCCCAAAAATTGAAACCCTAATTTTGAAGCGATGAATGTATAGAAGCTGGTTGCGGATAAAACAGATGAGAATTGAATAAAGTCACTAACAACCGGGAGAATTAATGCTGCTTATTTGGAATATATAACGAAGAATTATAAATATCCAATCTTCCACACCTAATTCATGTCAGGTATTGTATAATCAGCAGTACATTATAATTTATATTATTGTTTCCAGGTTTGTTTATAAGAGTGAACTTTGCAATGAATTCACACGTTCCACATATCTTTATTATATTATGTGTAATTCAGTTGCTTCTGAATGAATCTTTGGTTTAACCGTTACTGCATCAACGAAATTAGGGGTTTGGTAATATCGTTTTAGATATATGTTATTAGGCATAATATTTAATCGATTAAGCATACTAAGCTATATGTATGCATGATATATTTTATGATTTCCTGTTGTTTTCTTTGTATACAGGTTATGTGTTTTAAGGTCCACTTTGCTAATTCTTATTCAATGGCTTATGACATCATTGATAATTGTTAACCATGTAAGCTCAATTATCTTTATTTTTTATTATCTACTGTATGAACTGTATCAACATGTTAGCTAAATACGTTTTTTTTTTCAACACTGATTTTTTTTTATTTAAACAGAGTAATATAAACTGCCTTCAGATTATAAATGTTGGTTAGAGTTTTTTTTTGGGTGGTTACAAATAATATGTTTTAAACTAACGGTTTCATCTTTACAAATGTATTAATCCCTCCTCTAAACTACAACTCAAAACTTTTCGAACAATCAAATTTTTCCCTCCAATATATTTATTTCGAATTCATTGAAATAACTGTATAAATATAAACTCAATAGTCACATATATACATATAAAAATTAACTGTATCTGCAATGGAGGGAAAACTCTAATTTTCAAATAATCATTCCTAATGGCTGATGAAGAAGGAAAATACGCGTTAAGGTCGTTACATGGAGGAAGAAATACTACAATAACCCCTCTGCAACATAACCTTCTGATTTCGTTTTAGTTCTATGTCATGGTCCTATCAATGGAATTTATTACACCTATTGGAGTTAATTCTACCCAAGTCATTTATTAATGGGTCGTACTGAATTGTGTTTTATCCTCTTAAATGTATAAATGTTGAATGAGCCAAAAACATGTAAAATTCATTAGTAGTTTGATTTTGTAGTTGTATTTCAGCATATGGTTTAGTCATATATTGTTGTACTTAATCTTCTAAATATTTATTACTTTATGTGGTCTGTCAACAATGTTAATAAGTAGGTTCAGGGACAATAGTGGTCTTAGTAATAGTCAACTTGTAAATGATACCTTAAATTACAGGCTATGATTTAAATGTTGTATTTCAGGATCATAATAGAAGAAAACTGAAACCAGTGTTGGATAGGAGTATTCAAGGAAAATCACATAAAAGTATAGAACACTAACCTCCTTCTTCGAATGTATAGTCATATTATCATTCCCTTTGTGATGATTCTGTCGTATTGACCAGAACTTGGCATGGGCTAAGATGCAATAGGACATTTGATACGTTACTGAGTTTAGATTATAATATTACACTACATGTGTCTTATTCATTCAGATCTATTTCTCTGATGTGTATTATATAATATAATATGTTGAATTTTCTGCATACTTCATATCTCTTGGATACAAATATGTTTAAACCTACCTGTAAAATTCGCGCGCGCGCACACACACATATTTATTTATTATAACTAAATTCAAAATCTTAGTGTGCAAAAATTTTGCTTTCAAAATCCCGCGAAATCGCGGGTATTAAACTAGTTGTGTTATTAAAATGCAAATCCTATTGCGTTTGGGATCAAATCATCAAAAATAAATCGCATCATGAATCCACTCGTCACTCGAAACATAGAAACAAAGACCACGCTTTAAGGAGTTGTACCATATGTCACGAAAATGATTCTTATAAGTTATAACCCATTTTTTATTTAAATTAATTTTAATTTTAATATATGTTAATTAAAATTATATAAAAATGTGTATACAATATTTAATGCACGACTTGACCATCATTTCCTTCTCCAAATCGTCATCTATTGTTTTTTTTTCTTCTTCAAAGTTTATCGTCTATTATTATAACGGAGTATGTTATGTTATGTTATATTATGTTATTTAATGTTGAAATAATTATGCCGTTGGTCCCTCGGTTTTACCCCAAAAAACAAACAGCGTCCCTCGAGTTTTTTTTTTTTTTGGCTTTCAGAATCCCTCTATTATCACTCTTTGTGTTTACGCGTCCCTCCGTCAGTCAGACGTCAAAGTTGGACGTTAAGTGCCATCACGTGCATGAAACGTGATGGCTATTTTGGTCATTTTGCAGTTTAAACAGATGGCACGTTCGCTTATAAATTAAATGGGTTCCCTCCATCGACGATCAACATCCCCAAATCAATTGCAATTAAAAACCCTAAAAAAAACATTCACAAATCGTTCGATCGAGATGGAATGCTGGTGTGGTCGTCCAGCTGTTGTTCGTATTTCGGGAACAGATGCTAACCCTGGTCGTCGATTCTATTGTTGTGCATCACAGGTAATTATCAAAAACCCTAAATTCGTCCCTAATTTGTATAATTAATTTTGATGGATTATATATGTTGCAGAGGGGTAGTTGCACATTCTTTGCATGGTACGATCCTCCGAATCCAGTGATAGCTGCAGTGTATGAACGGCTTCGTAATGAAGAAAGAAATTCTAGGACTTGGAAGTTAATGTGCATTTTTAGTTGGTGTGTGCTTGCCATGTATTACTTTAGTAATTGATCTACAATGTAGTGTTTTGGAAGCTTTTGTTTTAGTATGTCCTTGGTATGTTTTGGAAGCTTTTGGTTTAGCATGTGTTTGGTATGTTTTGGAAGGTTTAGTTTTATTGTGGCTATATGTAAATGAAATCAGTGTATGGATGTTGAAGTAATGAATGAAATGAAAGGTTATTTGATCAAGATGTGTTTGTAGAATGTAAACATATACAATTGTTGATGTAATGCAACACAGGTACCAAAATGCAATTGCAATTTGCTTCCCTATTCAGTTTTTGTTATCCAAAAATGCAATTGCAATTGTCTTTAACCTGATTTGAACATGTAACATCAAATAACAATGGAAACAACTTGAAATGTCAAATTAAAACAACCATTACATAGTGAACATAAGACAATTAGTTTACTACCATTACATAAACACTAAACAAAAGATCCAAGTACCAAAAGACAATTAGTTTACTCATCACACCATTACACAATTACCAAAAGACAGGTAGAATTGTTCAAGTTCACAACCATAACAAAAGATCCAACAGAATTATCTATTTCTTCTTCCTCCCAACTGCTGCAGCCTTTCCCTTCTTATTCACACTTCCACCACCACTAGTAGATGCATCCCCTTTTCCTTTAGGACAACCTCTCTTATTATGTCCATACTCTCCACATGATCCACACTTCTTCAACTTACCTGATAGTTACATAGGAAAACAACCATGCTAAGAAATTTAAACTAAGTAAATAGGAAAAAATTGTAAAAGTTAAATAACTGTTACCTTGTGTTGACAGTTTTCCTCCTTCACCAATCTCATCAACTTCATTTGCAGACATCCTTCTTTTTTTCTTAGGTCTTCCAGGAGTGGAAATCTTTTTTGGAGCCACAAGTGTGTACAAATCACCAGATTTTGGCCATAAATGCCTGCCATTCAAAGGCTCAATTGTAAACTGATAGGTATTGTTCCAAGTAGTTAACTGATACACAGAATGAACCCAAGTTTCTGGATCACCAACTTCAAAACCATTTTTAACCATATTTCAGTTGACTGCAACTGCATGTTTGCATGGTATGCCAGTTAACTCCCACTTTCTACAGGCACAAGTTCTGGTCTCCATATCAACAACAAACTGCTCAGCTGGTTGTCCATTGATTGCTAGTCCACTAACTTGGTATTTTTGGTTTCCTCCCCATAAAATAGTGCACTTGTTAGCTTCAGATTTGATTTTTTCAAAAACTTTAGCAGCTCCAATACTTAAAGGGCCATCACACTTTGACTTTTTCTTGATAACATTCACAATCCTTTTCATACAATACTCCCTAATGTACTCTAGAGCTGTGACAATGGGTTTGTCTCTTGCATCAATAAGCCATCTATTAAAAACCTCATACATATTGCTAAGTAAAACATCAGAAACAGCCCTCCCAGTGAAGTGACTTGTAACAACCCGAGTTTTTCCGTTAAAACTTCCGTTAAATACTTGACGATCGTTAGTTAAATCATACAATTTTCATACGCCAATTTTTTTTTCTTCCAGAATAGTTAACAGTGGCTACGTGAAACTTTTTCGTATTTAAAGTAATTAAATGCGTACTTGATCCTTAGTGGATTACTTGAATTAATATGTTATATTATTTAGTGAAGTTAATTCAGTTGACTAATTAAACTAGAAACGATACGATTAAAGTTAATCGCCTAGAAAACTTTTCAGTTAACGGAACTCCGAAAAACGATAGAATAATTATTCTTAATAATTATTGAACTTATGAAAGAAATTTAATTTATTATTTACTTAATGAATTAAATACGGTGATTTTGTTTTAACGACTAGTTAACGTTCCGGAGATTCGGTACGGTTAATGGCACTCGAAACGAACCACGCGCGAACGAGCTTTTACACAAAACGAGCCCGAGACCCGAGCCCGAAGCCACATGGCCATGACCTCATACCTCATCATCCTTGGTCCCATGAGTAGCCAATGCATGTTGACTATTAGTTTAGGCACATGTTTGTTGACTTTTAGTTTTTAGGCAACTAACTACATTCCCTTAAATTCTAAATAATAAGAGAACATGTTCCATTTTTTTCCCTCTCATTCAGCCCCATCTTCATCATATCATCACCATCTTCAATCCCAAATTAAACATCACACAATTGCTTGATCGTTAAATCACTTGCGGATTCGTGTTCCTCTCGTTCTCCTCTACGCGTAGATACAAGTAATTGCTTGATTAGTGGTAAAATCTCTCAAACCCAAATTATTAAAAATCTGATTTTATTGATGTTTCATAGTTTATATTGTCAATTCCTCAAGTGTATACGCGTTATTGTTGATTGGTGTCTTTAATTTGATCAATTGATGTTGTTTACATGAAAAATGAATTTTATTCTCTAGGATCTGATAAGATTTGACTTTTGATCTGATCTTATAACATGTTTAGATGATTAGATTTCGAAAAACTATTAACTTTAGGCTTTGGAATCACTTGATTTCGTTTCCGGATGATCAAGTTATGACCAATTGAAATTAACGTTGTATTTTTGTGATTGATCGGAAATTCTGGGTTTGATAGACCACGAATTGGATTGTGAAATTAATACCATTGGATAGGTAATTTAAAAACACTCAGGTTACACTAGGATATCATGTTGTTTGCTTATGTATAACTTAAGATATGCATGATTTAGTGAAAAAGTGGATTTATACAGCACTTGCATGAAAACAGCCTTGTATGATAAAATATATTAACTTCTGAGATTAAAGCTTTGCATATTTGAAATTTAAAGAAAAATTAATTCACTTTTCATGTAGATATCGTAGTCAAATTGTATCTAGATCTTCGGATAATTGTGTACGAATGTGACTAACTAAACTAGAATCGAAATAGCAACTTGCTCCCTGTTTTATACTCTGTGGTTTGTGTTTATTGAATTAGCATGTATGCTTCTGGAAAATGAATCTTAACATAATATGTGACATATGGTTAGTTAATGTCAATCTCTGAAACCTTATACATTGGGCACAATAGGGCCACACATTATGTAAATTCTGAATTGAGCTGAAAACTGAACATTCAAATTGCATGAATAAACTGTACAAATTGGCTAAACAAAAATTTCTCAACTTTTTATATGTGTTAGTTTTATTTGTTCTTGAACCATGGCCACTGGTCTTGTATCAATTTCATGTCCCTAGCTCCGGTTATAGCCAAAACGAAATCAGTGCGCGGTCAGAAACTGACTTAGCAAACCATAAATGTATCCCTTCTGATTCCTGACTTTTAATTATCGTATGAGACCCTGGCCGGGCTTTTTGGAATCAATTTTGAGTATACTTATGATCTGGAGTTTTCCATGTTTACTTGAATTTTGTACTATGAGATAATATGCTAAGTTTGCTACATGTACATGAACTTTGTGCACAACGATAAACTGAAATTGTGAAATTGACCAATTATGATCTAAAACGTGTTGTTTGACTTAGGTTTGATATGTTGACCAACATTTGACATGAACCTACTGATGTTGACTTTAGTTGACTACTTTGACCAAGTTTGACTTTCGGTTTGACTTCGGTTGACTTTGTTTGACTTGCATGAATTAGTTGACTGTATGTTGACTTCTACTTTGAAACGCGTCGATTCGAGCAATAAGACAACTTATACTATGAAACCACACATGTTTAAGACATATTTATTGACCAACCTAAATACATATACTTAGGTTGCATTACTCGGCTATAAACCGTACAAGTAAATTGTCCAATTTTCAATCCGAGCTTTATTCAAAGGTGAGTCTACAGTCCCGCTTTTTACATGTTTTTAGGGATGAGAATACACGCTGTTATACTTACATTATCAAATGCTTTTTGTATTGACACGAGTACTATATCTGCATATTGAGTTTGTTCACAAAGCCTCTAGCTTGAATACTTTAAATACCATCGGTGTAGGCACAATTTAGATGGACGGATCCGTTAGGTTGACAACCTCACCCTACAATATTAACTGTGGTGCATTTACTTTGAACATAATACATTCGAACAAGTGTATAACATTTTTATGAGGTAAAGGCAGGTATAGTGGATTCTATACTTGGGTCATTGCTAGTATTCAGGTGCTCATAGATTATGCAAACGTTTCGCAACTTGGAGTTGTACTTGTAAAATCTCGTGGTCAAGGAAACTAAACTATATTTCTGATAACTGTTCTTCAGATACTATACAACGTTATTTAAAACTGTGGTTTACGAACAAATGAGATAAAACTTGACATGGTAGTGTCAACAAACTTTTGAAATGGGACAAAGAGTTGTCTAACTTTTAACATTGAACCTTGGTGGTCTTCCACTAATAACCGTTTTCGAAATGTATTTCTTAAACATACTGTATTGTTTACCTAAAACCTGTAGATTCACTCAACATTGTTGTTGATCCGTTTTGCGTGTTTTATTCTCAGGTATTAATTGCTTCCGCTGTAGAATATTGCTGTTACGTAGAAGTCAAGCCAAGCACTGGGACCAGAGTTAACATTCCGTTAAAGGGATTTTTGACGGGGTGTTATAGATGGTATCAGAGCTTTGGCTATAGGGAACTAGGATACATTAGTGTGTCTAATCGTAGGGCGCATTAGCGTCTATAGCCGTGTGTCTTGGAAGACTTTTATGCACCGTACTTGCACTGTATGTGTCACTATGCTACATGTAGAGCTACACATTACATCATGTACATATACACCTTACACTCATATGATATGGAATTGAACTGAACACCATACTACAAAACACATACGTACACGTGACGCGAGATTTAACTAAATTAAGTTGATTACGCCATCTTGAACTTATGGAGTGATGTCGAATGGAAATGTGAGATAGCGTAATGTAATGACCGGGATTACATTACGGTAACTCATATAGAAGTTCCGACATCGCAAAATAAGGAATTAGGAGCGAGTCAAGTAGGTTACTTGGATAAATACCGTTTAGAACATAAACCGTTTAATTTCAAATATGAGTAGAAATTTACACTGTATGATTTAATTGTTGTTATAACCTATAAGGAGCGTGTAATCACGTCACAATTCGTCACTACCCGACACTGTCCGTCACCCCTGATTTCTACTTGGCACTACGAAGACACTGCCTGGACATACTCATCATCTTATACCACTACTCCTTGTTATTTATCGTTGGTTACTACTACTCAACGCCGCCTCTCACCACTAGTCGCGACCGATCACTACTTCTCACTGCTTATCATTTTTGATCCACCGACATCTTACTGAAATTATTGTACCAATTACATATAGGCTAATCCTATCGCTATCATACTTATTATATTAAATTTTGTCTGATATATTTCCTAAATTTCCTCCGTAAATTACGAAATTTTATTTGCTATATACACGTATTCAAGGAGACAAACATAGCATCCAACACTCAATTCATATCAAACCCTATTCCAAACACATAATATGGATTTCTCATCTGATTCCTCGAGCTCCATGGACAGCGTAACCGGAACGAACGAACCTATTAGCCATCATCTTTTCTGGATGAATTGGGGGTGGGTTCGTAGTCGACTTAATCAATGGAGGCGAGAAGAACGCGATCCCTTCCACTAACCGAATTCACCTATTGGCGAAGAACCTGAAGCATTTACCGGCGAACCAGTTCGGAATACTATTTTCACCCTCATTTCCAGAATATCCCGTCACGAATATATAATATCTAGAATTCTAGATCTTATTCATCCACTCGTCCGAACTGCCAATCATCCCGGAATAGTGGAAGAAGTCAACGAGCTTCGCGCTCGAGTAGTGGCTCTGGAGAATATGGTGCGAAATCTAAGAGCATCAGCAGCACCAGCAGCATAACCAGCACCACCAGTACCATCAACATCACCACCAACAGCATCAGCTTCACCAACAACAACATCCGCATCCCACACCTCAACATCACACTTGGTACTTCGGATATCAACATCATACACCCCATAGATACCAAGGAATATTAGTAATTGTGAGTTAAGATGTATTGACTCATTCTTCCTGGAAAAAAAAATTATATATGTATACTTTATATATATATGGTTTGGAACAATAATAAATCTTTTCTTACTAAACTATTACGTGTGAATCTTAACTAGTATGTACTACTTGGTTAAATCATATCACTAATATGCTATGATGTACATCCTTCGTTAATGACTTAACAATCATTAATCACTGCTTTAGCACAATAAACTCCATTTCATAATAAACTAAGTGTATTATTCAAATACATGTTTGATTTTTCACTTCTATTTTCGATGTACTCAAAACTTTCTAGAAAACATTATTCGTGCCTTGTAAATTTCACAAGAACTTCACGAGCATCAATATCATATACCGAGGTATATCAATAAACAATGAACGATGAAGTATTGATTCATAACTTCATTAGCGAAATATTTCGCGACAATTATGAAATCTCTAAGGTTTTGAAGATTATCTTCAACCGTAAATCAAATGAGTTTAATATTATATTAACTCATTAAATCCATGATTACATCTGAAGAATATATACGAATATAGATCTTCATAAAGATTGTAATTAAAAACTCTTCTGTACAAACTGTAAATTGTAAAAATATTTAACGGGTAGGTAAAACCCGAGAAATATTTATATCTCACATTAATATGTTACATTATACATTCTTCAAATTCTGATTCAATAATCAGTAACTACACTAATTACATTCACAAGATATGTGTATCCGTTCACTAAAGAACAACTACTACATATTCTAATTTTGATGTATCGGAATCTAAGTAAAGCTTTAGCAAGTGTTATCTTCCTAAAGATTACTACATTCATGAATTATATTCATTTGTATTCTATGATGAATTATCACATCAAACCACCGAAATTATCATTCATTACTTTTAAAATCAACAACTCCGATTCGTCAACCATTAGATCCGTTAACGATTACAATCAGCGTTTAATCATCTAAAAATAAAATCTCTTGAAAATCATCTCGGATTGATAACCAATGATTCAGATTCGTTAACCTTGAGAATGCTGACGAAGCAGCAAAAGCTATAGATGGTCTTAATAGCCAAAACTTTGATGATAAAGAATAACATATTGAAAAAGCTCAGATTTGGAACTGAAAAACGGATTGAGCTAACCATGAAGGAGACCAAGGACAAATACAAGGACCAAACCCTATATTCAAAGAATCCAGGTAATTCTGAATCCGATGAAATCTTTAGAGAATATCTTGCTCCGAAGTCATGCTAAATTTCTAATGGAAGATGATGATTCACAGACCTTACAATCATCATGAACCATGTTACATAACTCTTTCCTTCTATTTAACCTCTAAACATATCAAGGAAATATATTTCTTGATGATTCGGTCTTTTCCGGATATTCTAGTAATTTGACAAATCAAGATCGTGCTATTACAATTGCTTTCTTAGAACATTAATTATGTTCATTCGAAACTTCATACCTACGAATTCTGGACCATTACTCGCTTTACTTAAAGTTGAGAAGAGAAAACAAGAGCATAGAGCTCCGACATATAAGGGAAAATATAAAGCCCGATAACAACACATAAATTACAAACCGTGTATATCAATACGTATTGCAACGTAAAGACACGGGAGAATTAAAAACATTATAACCCCAAGGGAATAGTAGAAGAAAATAAATTCCTCTGGTGGTAAAAGAAAAAGAAGAATGACTGTATATATGGTCAATATAATAACAAGGATCAGAACTGGATTAAGCATTTCCTAAATCTTTTGGAAGTATAAATTGAGGAAGAAAGTATAGAAGTGGTGAAGATAATGAAACAGAAGAAGTTAATTTATAGCAAAATTCCAAGCACAACAATCGATGCAATTCACCGCATTTAATCAAAGAAAATCTCAAATTCCTTAATTACCGGACTCCAAATCTCACAGATTTCAAACGATTATATTCAAATCCCTTAAATTTAGGAGAATCAATAGTGATTACATCGAAAAGTCAAGGCGGACAACTATTACTTCAATACATCCATTAGTGAATATTCAGTCGTATTTTTACACGTAACCGAATCATTTCATTCATATTCTTGATGATAAGAAATTCTATACACTTAACTCATATTCATTACGAAACCGAATGGACCTTAGAAGTCCATCCGTATAGAGATCTCGAAAGATTATTTAATCTTATCATATTATTTGACGAAACACTCGTATATGACCAAATTCTTTTATTAAAAGAATGTATGAAGGCTTACATCTGGAAAGACAAACTATTCAAGCCAAGTATAAACTTTATTTGCAAACTTAGTTATAGAATTCAAGCTCACGTTGAAACGTGGATTTCTAATGATACGAAAATATTTTATTTTCATCAATAACTGCCATCATCAATAACAGGTGGGTAATGTAACAACCCGAGTTTTTTCGTTAAAACTTCCGTTAAATACTTGACGATCGTTAGTTAAATCATACAATTTTCATACGCCAATTTTTTTTTCCAGAATAGTTAACAGTGGCTACGTGAAACTTTTTCGTATTTAAAGTAATTAAATGCGTACTTGATCCTTAGTGGATTACTTGAATTAATATGTTATATTAATTAGTGAAGTTAATTCGGTTGACTAATTAAACTAGAAACGATACGATTAAAGTTAATCGCCTAGAAAACTTTTCAGTTAACGGAACTCCGAAAAACGATAGAATAATTATTCTTAATAATTATTGAACTTATGAAAGAAATTTAATTTATTATTTACTTAATGAATTAAACACGGTGATTTTGTTTTAACGGCTAGTTAACGTTCCGGAGATTCGGTACGGTTAATGGCACTCGAAACGAACCACGCGCGAACGAGCTTTTACACAAAACGAGCCCGAGACCCGAGCCCGAGGCCACATGGTCATGACCTCATACCTTATCATCCTTGGTCCCATGAGTTGCCAATGCATGTTGACTATTAGTTTAGGCACATGTTTGTTGACTTTTAGTTTTTAGGCAACTAACTACATTCCCTTAAATTCTAAATAATAAGAGAACATGTTCCATTTTTTCCCTCTCATTCAGCCCCATCTTCATCATATCATCACCATCTTCAATCCCAAATTAAACATCACACAATTGCTTGATCGTTAAATCACTTGCGGATTCGTGTTCCTCTCGTTCTCCTCTACGCGTAGATACAAGTAATTGCTTGATTAGTGGTAAAATCTCTCAAACCCAAATTATTAAAAATCTGATTTTATTGATGTTTCATAGTTTATGTTGTCAATTGCTCAAGTGTATACGCGTTATTGTTGATTGGTGTCTTTAATTTGATCAATTGATGTTGTTTACATGAAAAACGAATTTTATTCTCTAGGATCTGATAAGAGTTGACTTTTGATCTGATCTTATAACATGTTTAGATGATTAGCTTTCGAAAAACTATTAACTTTAGGCTTTGGAATCACTTGATTTCGTTTCCGGATGATCAAGTTATGACCAATTGAAATTAACGTTGTGTTTTTGTGATTGATCGGAAATTCTGGGTTTGATAGACCACGAATTGGATTGTGAAATTAATACCATTGGATAGGTAATTTAAAAACACTCAGGTTACACTAGGATATCATGTTGTTTGCTTATGTATAACTTAAGATATGCATGATTTAGTGAAAAAGTGGATTTATACAGCACTTGCATGAAAACAGCCTTGTATGATAAAATATATTAACTTCTGAGATTAAAGCTTTGCATATTTGAAATTTAAAGAAAAATTAATTCACTTTTCATGTAGATATCATAGTCAAATTGTATCTAGATCTTCGGATAATTGCGTACGAATGTGACTAACTAAACTAGAATCGAAACAGCAACTTGCTCCCTGTTTTATACTCTGTGGTTTGTGTTTATTGAATTAGCATTTATGCTTCTGGAAAATGAATCTTAACATAATATGTGACATATGGTTAGTTAATGTCAATCTCTGAAACCTTATACATTGGGCACAATAGGGCCACACATTATGTAAATTCTGAATTGAGCTGAAAACTGAACATTCAAATTGCATGAGTAAACTGTACAAATTGGCTAAACAAAATTGCTCAACTTTTTATATGTGTTATTTTTATTTGTCCTTGAACCATGGCCACTGGTCTTGTATCAATTTCATGTCCCTAGCTCCGGTTATAGCCAAAACGAAATCAGTGCGCGGTCAGAAACTGACTTAGCAAACCATAAATGTATCCCTTCTGATTCCTGACTTTTAATTATCGTATGAGACCCTGGCCGGGCTTTTTGGAATCGATTTTGAGTATACTTATGATCTGGAGTTTTCCATGTTTACTTGAATTTTGTACTATGAGATAATATGCTAAGTTTGCTACATGTACATGAACTTTGTGCACAACGATAAACTGAAATTGTGAAATTGACCAATTATGATCTAAAACGTGTTGTTTGACTTAGGTTTGATATGTTGACCAACATTTGACATGAACCTACTGATGTTGACTTTAGTTGACTACTTTGACCAAGTTTGACTTTCGGTTTGACTTCGGTTGACTTTGTTTGACTTGCATGAATTAGTTGACTGTATGTTGACTTCTACTTTGAAACGCGTCGATTCGAGCAATAAGACAACTTATACTATGAAACCACACTTGTTTAAGACATATTTATTGACCAACCTATATACATATACTTAGGTTGCATTACTCGGCTATAAACCGTACAAGTAAATTGTCCACTTTTCAATCCGAGCTTTATTCAAAGGTGAGTCTACAGTCCCGCTTTTTACATGTTTTAGGGATGAGAATACACGCTGTTATACTTACATTATCAAATGCTTTTTGTATTGACACGAGTACTATATCTGCATATTGAGTTTGTTCACAAAGCCTCTAGCTTGAATACTTTAAATACCATCGGTGTAGGCACAATTTAGATGGACGGATCCGTTAGGTTGACAACCTCACCCTACAATATTAACTGTGGTGCATTTACTTTGAACATAATACATTCGAACAAGTGTATAACATTTTTATGAGGTAAAGGCAGGTATAGTGGATTCTATACTTGGGTCATTGCTAGTATTCAGGTGCTCATAGATTATGCAAACGTTTCGCAACTTGGAGTTGTACTTGTAAAATCTCGTGGTCAAGGAAACTAAACTATATTTCTGATAACTGTTCTTCAGATACTATACAACGTTATTTAAAACTGTGGTTTACGAACAAATGAGATAAAACTTGACATGGTAGTGTCAACAAACTTTTAACTTTTAACATTGAACCTTGGTGGTCTTCCACTAATAACCGTTTTCGAAATGTATTTCTTAAACATACTGTATTGTTTACCTAAAACCTGTAGATTCACTCAACATTGTTGTTGATCCGTTTTGCGTGTTTTATTCTCAGGTATTAATTGCTTCCGCTGTAGAATATTGCTGTTACGTAGAAGTCAAGCCAAGCACTGGGACCAGAGTTAACATTCCGTTAAAGGGATTTTTGATGGGGTGTTACATGACTCCTTGCCCATTGATGAGGGGGGATATCACTTAACCAAACATAAGCAGCATTATCAAATTCTTTTAACTGGTTCATTGCATGTTCAAACTCAGGTACAGTTGTCACAGTGGCACACCTCCACAAGTGATTTTTATATGCCACTCCTCTAAATGAACCTTTCATATTGCCATGAATATGCCTTAAACAATGTCTGTGCTCAGCACATGGAAACAAATTCTCTACAGCATGTACCAAACCCTAATAACATAAATTAATCAAAATAACATTAACCAAACCCTAATAACAATTAATTAGATATGAATGAATAATTAGGTATGAATATAAACAAACAATACCTTTTGTCTGTCTGATATGAATGTAAAGTTAGAGTTGCTGCACAAATCAAGATCTTCACCCAAACATTTTAAAAATCATGTCCAAGAAGCTCCACATTCTAGCTCTACAATGGCATATGCTACAGGATAAATGCCATTGTTGGAATCAACACCAACAGCAGTTAAAATACAACCTTTTGCAGTTCCTTCATGAAACAACCATCTAATCCCAACAAATCTCTACCAATTGCCTTGAATCCTTTCTTGAGTGCTCCCAGACATACATAAATTCTTTTGAAAACCCTAGTTTTAGATTTAAGGTTACCAGGTTCCACATCAAGTTTCACAGTTGTACCAGGATTAGACCTCTGCAGTTCTAAGATGTAATCTCTAAGTTCCCGATATTGTGATTGATAGTCCCCTTGCATTACCTTAGTTGCAATTTTTGAAGCACGATATGCTTTATATTCAGAGATTACAAGTTCCAGATCTGTTTCCAAAAAAGCCTTAACAGCTTTAATAGGTATTTTGGGATTTGTGGCTAATTTGGGCAACACCTTGGTTGATAAGAATTTGTAAGTGCAGAATGGTAGCTTTCTAGATTGTTTGCAAGTGTGATGGGGTTTGTAGGTTTTCACCTCCCATTCATGGCAATCTGGTTGTTTGGATATCAATAAGACAAAGTCAAATTTAATAATCAATTTTTTTTCACCCACTCCCTTTTTGCAGGTGCACAAGATTCCCCCTTATCACATTTATTGGAATCCCCCTTGACTTGTTTGTCTTTACCCTTTAAACGTTTGTCTTTACTTTTCTCACCTAAACTCCCTTTTTTACCAATTCTTTTTACTCTGCTGGTCCCCTCACCACACTTATGACCAACCATTTCTTTATTGCACTCTTGACTACCCCCATCAGCATCTACTGGGTTAGCCACTCCTGGTTTAGTAACAAGCCCTTCACATCGAACCCTAATCCTTTTTTTATCATTTTTAACAAACACAAGCTTCCTTCTTGTTTCAATAGCATGTAAATGAACTGCTTCCTTAACCTCAGCTTTTGATTCAAACTTTTGCCCAAGATAAAAAAAAAGGTCTTTCCAATCTCTGCATTTGATTCCACATGTGCTCTAATCCCACGAATTTTCTTCTTCCTTATAGCTTCTTCATCACTTTCAGAATCATAACTCTCAAACCCATCATTATTCAATTCTTTTAGCTCATGATCATCCTCATTTTCTACAACATCTGTGTTGAAAACCTTAGAACCATTACCCATAAACTCAATATCTTTATCAATGTTGAAGGTGAAGTCTCTCATGTCTACATCATCATCATCAATTCGATTTTCCTCATCTGTTTCAATATAATCACCATCTTCACTACCTTCACTAGCTTCACTACCTGCATTACCTTCACTAACATTTTCATCAATATCTTGAATAAGTACCCTCTTCCCAGTTTTATTTGGATGCTCAACATAGACATTAAACTCCCTAGTATTATCACTATCCATGTAAGTAAGCATCATAAAACCATCTTCATCATTATTTAACAGATGTAACCCAACATTCATCTCTGTATTCGGTTGCAGATACCTCAATACTACAGGTTCATGAGGATCATAACCCAACTCTGTTAATACTTGATTAAATTGATAAAATTTAAACTTGTCTACATCAAAACAATCAACGTAAGTTGTTTCTCCACTGTAAACTAGTTCACTACCTTTTTTCATTAGACTACCACCATGATGTAAGATAACTGTGAACAAATCAGGGTAAAATCTGCATTTAATTTTATAAATTTAAAATTAGGCTAAATTAGATTCTAGGGTTCTAAATCTGCAAAATAAAAAAAAAAAAAATTCAAGTATAGAAACACATACCGTATATGTCATTGATGGACTTAGGATCGGTATCAGGTGTGCGAATCTGCCAAGACATTGCTTCAATCGATCGATCGATCGATTTAGGGTTTTGTAAAATGAGAGGATGAGATGTGAGTGTGTTAATTAAATGCCGGTACCAACCTTTTCAAACCGGTTTAATCAAGTATTAACTGCAAAATGATCAAAATAGCCATCACGTTTCATGCACGTGATGTGTAACACCGGCCATTTTTTTTTTTTTAAAAACACAGCGGAAGACTTTATTAACAAACACACTATAAGTCGCGTCATTACATTAATCTGAGTAATTAAGTTTAAGTTTACACAACGGTGTTACGTTATCACAAAATATTATTTATACAAAAGTCCACATCAGAGTTGGGTTGTCAAACATGTCTTTTGCAACAGCACCCATCCTGACTAGCAGTACGTAAACCTGCAAGGGGAGAATATGTGGGGGATTAGCGCACCGCTAAGTGAATGGAATCTATCTAACAGATATAGCTTAAGTCACACACAAGCTATATACTAACAACAACACATGCTAACTATCAACTAGCATACAATAAGACAATACGAGGATCGGCGGCTTGTACGAGCACACGACTCTCAGCTGATCGGGCCTGAGTCTACCGATAGTCCCTGCTACTCAATTCACAGTATAGTTATCCAGATGCAGGGGATGCATCATTCACACTATACTCCACAATCAGTAGCCTATGGACCCAACCTCCCCTAGGCACGTTTGACCTCATACGGACTCTAACCTCTCCTAGGCACGGTCTCGAGTCCCCAGTCTCCCTAGGCCCGACTGGTGCCATTCACACAGTGTACACATAATTCACATACAACATCAGGCATACTATATTATTCTAACATGGCAATTTCTACACTATGCATGGTAAAAGAGTCAACCACAGTAGCATGATATGCTACTTAAACTCTATCCGGAGATAGACCCACTCACCAATTACCAGCAACTGCTCAGTTATTATTTCTGAGCTTCCTCCTTGTCCTTATAACCTGAGAACAACACAAACAAAGTTAATATACATATTCAATAAATAATATAATCATTTCATATGATTAACTAGGTCATAACACCATATATTCATAATTTTATGAGTCTACATTATGACTCCATTCAATAATGGCATACAGGTGCGTGCAAAACACGATATACACACTAAAACTCCTTTTTCGACCTAAAAATAGTTTGATCTAGTTTCTTAAAAGTTCACCATTGAAAAGTACTCTTCAATACGATTCCAACGATATTTGATTCATCAAAAACGGAGTTACGGTTTGAAAGTTACGCCCGTTTCAATTTCATAAAAGGTACTGTAGGAAATAGTGATTTCCGAACACTGTAGCAACTCGGTACTGTAGCAACACGGTACTGTAGCACTCGGGGTACTGTAGCAAATAGCGGCACTGTAGCAATACCCGAACACTGTAGCAAATAGTAACACTGTAGCAAATAGTGATACTGTAGCAAATAGTGATACTGTAGCAAATAGTAACACTGTAGCAAATAGTGATACTGTAGCAGTTCGGGTACTGTAGCAAAATACTGTAGCAAAACACTGTAGCAAACACTGTAGCAACTGGTTCGAAGCAGCTCGCTGTTTTTACGATTTTTTCCCAAAAAAACTCGATTTTTGAGCAATTTGATCAAATTTTAAGCACATGGAAGCTACTAAACATAGATACAACCTATTTCTAACATCTATTGATGTTTTTAAACATCAAACAACAAGATTTGAGCTAATTTCTTCAAAAACTCATAAGAACACTAAAACTCAATTTTCAACAAGATTAATACATAAATCTTTGTAATACTTACCTTAAGATGATCACAAGAACACAAGGAATCGATTGCTAACTTCAATTAATCCAAAAGCTCACAAATCAAGTTAGGGTTTATGATCATGGATGCGTTTGGTATGCGTTTGTATGTGTGTGTTTATTTTGAGAAAATGGTAGAAGAATCCAGGACATACACTTAATATTGGGTTATAAACCCATACCCCATATCACACGGGTATTTAACAGTTATCTAATTTCTTTCGTACTTAATTTGGCAACCCTAATGGAGTCCAAATTAAATAAACCAACATGTTCTGGGACCCTTGTCACAAACTGGTCACAACACAATTATAATAAAACACTAATAAAATAATTAAAATAAAAGCACTTAAGACCAAGCACAAACCCTTAGGGCAAAATAGACAACTTACAACTAGCCCGGGTTTCAGTCTGTTACAAATCCACCCCCCTTAAGGAGATTCCGTCCTCGGAATCTGGTCTTGGTCAAACAAACGAGGGTAGCGATTTCTCATCAACTCTTCTGTCTCCCATGTAAAATTAGAACCCAAACTTTGTTTCCACTCAATCAACACCATCGGAATCTCTTTCTTTCTCAGCTTAGTCACCTTTTGGTCAACCACACGGACCGGCTCTTCCACCAATTTCTTATTCAAATCGACCCTTAAATCTTCTAAAGGAAGAAGTTGTGTTTCATCGTCGACTTTACACTTACGAAGATAACATACGTTGAATGTATTATGAATACCAGCTAACTCTGGCGGAAGATCTAACACCACAGTCTGATCATTCAACACTTCACTGATCGAAAACGGACCAATAAATCTCGGTGCTAACTTACCACGTTTACCGAATCTGATAACCCCTTTCCACGGCGAAACTTTCAGATACACTCGTTCACCCACATTAAAGGTTACCGGACGTCTACGCGGATCAGCATACATTTTCTGCCAATCTCTAGCGGCTTTCAACTTTTCTCTCGCAATTGCAACTTTTTCGGCTGTCATTTGAACAATTTCGGGACCTGCAAACTGTTTCTCCCCGGCTTCTAACCAACAAGTAGGAGTTCTGCAACGACGACCGTATAACATTTCATAGGGCGGCATCCCTATACTCGAATGATATGAATTATTATACGCAAATTTGACCAACGGCAAATGTGTATCCCACGAACCACCGTATTCTAACACACAAGCCCTTAACATATCCTCCAAAGTCTGTATCGTTCTTTCACTCTGACCGTCTGTCTGAGGATGATAAGCTGTACTTAAATTCACACGTGTACCCAAATTCTGTTGAAGACTATTCCAAAAATTCGACACAAATCTGGAATCTCTGTCTGAAACGATCGATAATGGCACACCATGTCGACTAACTATCTCGTTTATATACAATTCAGCTAACTCACTTAACGAAGCTGTTTCACGAGTAGCAAGAAAATGAGCACTTTTAGTTAGGCGATCCACTATTACCCAAATCATATCATGTCTTTTCTGAGTTCGAGGTAATTTGGTCACAAAATCCATCGTTATATGTTCCCATTTCCACTCTGGAATCTGTAACTGACGTAACGAACCATAAGGTTTCTGATGTTCGACCTTCACTTGAGCACATATATGACACTTTTCGACATAACGGGCGATATCTGATTTCATTGTTGGCCACCAATACACTGTTTTCAAATCATGATACATCTTATTACTACCCGGATGTACTGTCAATCTGGATTTGTGAGCTTCCGTCATGATTAAATCCCTAAAATCTCCAAGCTTAGGCACCCAAACACGATTGTTTAAGGTCTTTAGTCCACGTGAGTCATCAATTAAGTCCACTTTTCGTTTGGTCATTTGTTCAGATTTAATATGTTCGTCCTCTAAAGCACAGGCCTGAATGGTTTTTAAGCTGTTAATCAAATCTGAAGTTATATTCAAACGAAGAAATTTCACATTTTCACTTGACTTTTTACGACTTAGCGCATCTGCAACCACATTTGCCTTACCCGGATGGTATTTAATTTCACAATCGTAATCTTTGATCAACTCTTGCCATCGTCTCTGACGCATATTCAATTCTTTCTGTGAGAAGATATACTGCAAACTCTTGTGATCTGTACATATAACACAATGGGTTCCATACAAATAGTGTCTCCACAGTTTCAAAGCAAACACTACTGCAGCCATTTCAAGATCATGCACTGGATAATTCTTCTCATGAACTTTCAACTGTCGCGAGGCGTAGGCGATTACTTTATCTCTTTGCATTAATACACAACCCAACCCAGCATATGATGCATCACAGTATACCACGAAGTTGTCTGAACCTTCTGGTAAAGCTAACACTGGTGCCTGACACAGTAGCTGTTTCAAAATCTGAAAAGCCTTTTCCTGTTCATCAGTCCATCGAAAGGCTACATCTTTACGAGTCAACTTAGTCAACGGACCCGCTATTTTCGAGAAATCCTTGATAAATCTGCGATAATAACCGGCTAATCCCAGAAAACTCTTAATCTCAGTCGGAGTCTTCGGAGAATTCCATTTCATTACCGCTTCTATCTTTGTCGGATCAACTTTTATACCTTCGGCACAAATCACATGACCCAAAAACTGCACTTCACGTAACCAAAATTCACACTTTGAAAATTTTGCAAATAGTTGTTCACGTTTCAACATGTTCAAAACCTGTCTCAGATGTTCAGCATGTTCACTTTCGGTCTTTGAATACACTAGTATATCATCTATAAACACAATCACAAACTTATCTAAGAACGGGCGACACACTCTATTCATTAGATCCATGAAGATTGCTGGCGCATTCGTCAACCCAAACGGCATGACAAGAAATTCATAATGACCATACCTTGTTCTGAACGCTGTTTTCGGTATATCTGATTCAACAACACGAACCTGATGATATCCGGATCGTAAGTCTATCTTAGAAAAGAATGAAGCACCCTGTAACTGATCGAACAAATCGTCTATTCGAGGTAACGGATACTTATTCTTCACTGTTCTTTTGTTCAATTCACGATAATCAATACACATACGCATTGACCCATCTTTCTTTTTAACAAACAATACCGGAGCACCCCACGGTGAAGAACTCGGTCGGATAAACCCACGATCTAATAGTTCTTGAATCTGTGACATCATTTCACGGATTTCAGACGGCGCTAATCGGTATGGAGCTTTTGCAACTGGAGTTGTTCCAGGAACCAATTCAATCTTATATTCAACTTCCCTTACCGGCGGCAGACCTGGTAACTCATCTGGGAACACTTCGGGAAATTCTGATACTATCGGAATATCAGCCACTGTTTTCTTTTCTTTCTTTGCATCAATCACATATGCAAGAAATGATTCACAACCCTTTGCCATCGACTTTTTCGCTTTCATCATGGTTATCAACAGAAAATTATACCCTCCCCGCTCCCCTCGGGCCACAACATGGGTTCCATCGGTCGAACGAAAGGTAATCATTTTCCTATCACACTTAATATTAGCCCTAAGCGAGCTCAACCAATCCATTCCTAGTACTACATCAAAGCTAGGAATAGGTAACACTAAACAAGTCACCGGGAAAGACTTCCCTTCGATCTCTATACAAACCCCAATCACATAGGTTGTGACGGGTGTGGTCTTACCATCAGCTACTTCTACACTAACCGGCTTGGGTAACATAGTAGCTGGTAAATTCAACTTAGCATAGAAATCTAGGGACATAAAACACCTATTGGCACCACAATCAAACAATACGCGAGCAGGTATTGAGTTGATTAGAAACATACCGGTGATTACTTCGTCGGTTGCCACAGCATTTTCCACCGACATCTGAAAAGCTCTAGCCTCTGCTGTTGGAGGGTTCTTCCTCTTCTGCCCACTCGAGGGAGTTGACCCTCCAGCTGATGCTGAACGTGCCCCTGACCCTACCCCGGAACTACCACTCTTCGACGGACAACTAATTGCACGATGCCCTGGTTTGTGACAACTCCAACACACACTATTCGGATACGGGCATGCTGAAGACTCATGCCCAACAACACCACACTTTAAGCATCTTCTTGTAGCCTCAGAACACTGACCACTGTGAGAAGATCGACACGTGTGACACCAATTCCCTTTACCTGATCCAGATCCAGTACTACTCTGACCACTTTTACCCTTCAATTTAAACCCACTAGACTTCTTAAATTTAGATCCTGATTGACCAGATACTTGTCCACCTTGTTGTAGCACATTACCAAACATTCTGTTTCTGGCAGCCTGAACATCACTTTCTACCATCTTAGCCATCACAACAGCTTGAGACAATGATGTAGCTGTTCTAACAAAAGTTCTGTACTCAGGCAGAATGATATTAACAAAATGCTGGATACGAGACGCTTCGTCTGGCACCCATTGTTGTACAAACCTCAGTTTATCCATAAACTTCTCTACTACCTCATCGATCGTCATTTGAGGTGTCATCTTCATTTCAAGAAACTCAGTCTTGATTCGGTTCATATCAAATGGATTACAATATTGTTCACACACCTTCCCGTGAAACTGCTCCCATGTGATCATACTCACTTGCTCTTTTGATATACTAGAAATCAAAGAATCCCACCAAATCATAGCCCTACCTTTCAACAGTCTACTAGCATATGTTACCTTCAGCTCGGGTTCACACTGACACGCTTCAAATACCCTTTCAACTTCTCGCAACCAATTGAGAGTTACAGTCGGATCAGTACTTCCAGAGAACTCGGAGGGTTTGCAATCACGGAAGTTCTTATACGTACATCTTTTGGGTGGTTGCATGTAAGGTTGATGGAACATTTGCATTTGGTATGGATTCATCATCATGGGATTTTGGTAAGTAAAGGTATTTTGTGGTGGCATATAATATTGGTTAGGTATTTGATTCTGAAACTGGTTCTGGGACACATTAGGTATCGTTTGGGATTGCGCGGTTGGGAATCCAGGTGGTGTATCATCATTTCCAGAATGCCTCGCCAATTCAAGCTCATTAATTTTGTCCTCGGCCTCTTTTAGCTTGCTTTCTAACTGAAGGATGTAACTACTCTGATCATCATCTGACTCAACACCTTCTTCTGGTGCTCTGAATGTTCCGGGGTTAGATGGGCCAGTTGCGTTTCTATCAGCCATACCTGTGCTACAAAACAGCTCACACAAAAGCTTAGTGGATAACAGTTAGTTCAATCACAACTAACACACGTATATCCTATTTTCACTTAGCCCCCACTCCCACAGACATGTTTGACTTGCCTCAGGGTTTGGGAACAAAATACGCGCACGTATTTGCTGCCAAACCAGGCTCTGATACCAACTTGTAACACCGGCCATTTTTTTTTTTTAAAAACACAGCGGAAGACTTTATTAACAAACACACTATAAGTCGCGTCATTACATTAATCTGAGTAATTAAGTTTAAGTTTACACAACGGTGTTACGTTATCACAAAACATTATTTATACAAAAGTCCACATCAGAGTTGGGTTGTCAAACATGTCTTTTGCAACAGCACCCATCCCGACTAGCAGTACGTAAACTTGCAAGGGGAGAATATGTGGGGGATTAGCGCACCGCTAAGTGAATGGAATCTATCTAACAGATATAGCTTAAGTCACACACAAGCTATATACTAACAACAACACATGCTAACTATCAACTAGCATACAATAAGACAATACGAGGATCGGCGGCTTGTACGAGCACACGACTCTCAGCTGATCGGGCCTGAGTCTACCGATAGTCCCTGCTACTCAATTCACAGTATAGTTATCCAGATGCAGGGGATGCATCATTCACACTATACTCCACAATCAGTAGCCTATGGACCCAACCTCCCCTAGGCACGGTTGACCTCATACGGACTCTAACCTCTCCTAGGCACGGTCTCGAGTCCCCAGTCTCCCTAGGCCCGACTGGTGCCATTCACACAGTGTACACATAATTCACATACAACATCAGGCATACTATATTATTCTAACATGGCAATTTCTACACTATGCATGGTAAAAGAGTCAACCACAGTAGCATGATATGCTACTTAAACTCTATCCGGAGATAGACCCACTCACCAATTACCAGCAACTGCTCAGTTATTATTTCTGAGCTTCCTCCTTGTCCTTATAACCTGAGAACAACACAAACAAAGTTAATATACATATTCAATAAATAATATAATCATTTCATATGATTAACTAGGTCATAACACCATATATTCATAATTTTATGAGTCTACATTATGACTCCATTCAATAATGGCATACAGGTGCGTGCAAAACACGATATACACACTAAAACTCCTTTTTCGACCTAAAAATAGTTTGATCTAGTTTCTTAAAAGTTCACCATTGAAAAGTACTCTTCAATACGATTCCAACGATATTTGATTCATCAAAAACGGAGTTACGGTTTGAAAGTTACGCCCGTTTCAATTTCATAAAAGGTACTGTAGCAAATAGTGATTTCCGAACACTGTAGCAACTCGGTACTGTAGCAACACGGGTACTGTAGCACTCGGGGTACTGTAGCAAATAGCGGCACTGTAGCAATACCGAACACTGTAGCAAATAGTAACACTGTAGCAAATAGTGATACTGTAGCAAATAGTGATACTGTAGCAAATAGTAACACTGTAGCAAATAGTGATACTGTAGCAGTTCGGGTACTGTAGCAAAATACTGTAGCAAAACACTGTAGCAAACACTGTAGCAACTGGTTCGAAGCAGCTCGCTGTTTTTACGATTTTTTCCCCAAAAAACTCGATTTTTGAGCAATTTGATCAAATTTTAAGCACATGGAAGCTACTAAACATAGATACAACCTATTTCTAACATCTATTGATGTTTTTAAACATCAAACAACAAGATTTGAGCTAATTTCTTCAAAAACTCATAAGAACACTAAAACTCAATTTTCAACAAGATTAATACATAAATCTTTGTAATACTTACCTTAAGATGATCACAAGAACACAAGGAATCGATTGCTAACTTCAATTAATCCAAAAGCTCACAAATCAAGTTAGGGTTTATGATCATGGATGCGTTTGGTATGCGTTTGGTATGCGTTTGTATGTGTGTGTTTATTTTGAGAAAATGGTAGAAGAATCCAGGACATACACTTAATATTGGGTTATAAACCCATACCCCATATCACACGGGTATTTACCAGTTATCTAATTTCTTTCGTACTTAATTTGGCAACCCTAACGGAGTCCAAATTAAATAAACCAACATGTTCTGGGACCCTTGTCACAAACTGGTCACAACACAATTATAATAAAACACTAATAAAATAATTAAAATAAAAGCACTTAAGACCAAGCACAAAGCCTTAGGGCAAAATAGACAACTTACAACTAGCCCGGGTTTCAGTCTGTTACATGATGGCACTTAACGTCCAACTTTGACGTCTGACTGACGGAGGGACGCGTAAACACAAAGAGTGATAATAGAGGGATTCTGAAAGCCAAAAAAAAACTCGAGGGACGCTGTTTGCTTTTTGGGGTAAAACCTAGGGACCAACGGCACAATTATTTCTTTAATGTTTTATATTTTGTTAATTGTTGTGCACTAAGTTACAAACAAATGTTATCTACATTGAAACATTTTTTAAATCGAGCGAACTTTAGTTTTCTTTTAACAGATATATATAACTAGATTTTTGAGTCCGTGTGTTGCACGGGTGTGTAAAAAACTGTGAAAAATAATAATTTTTAGTTCATATTGGTATGTAAATAGTAATACTAAAAAAATAGGAAAAGTATAAGAATTATTTAAGAGCTCGTGGTGTTGACAAATTTTTAAAATTCTTTTGAGTTTAAGAGTCCGTAGTGCTGACAAATTTTGACAAATTTTAAAAGTTCTTTTAAGTTTAAGAGCCTGTGGTGTTGAAAAATTTTAAAAGTTATTTTTTTGTTTAAGAGCCTGTGGTGTTGACAAATTTTAAAAGTGATTTTGGGTGGTGTTAATAACTTAATGTCTAAAACCTTTTTTTTCTCACCATTAATATCTTTTTAATTATATATAAATTATATACTACGTAATATTTATAGAAAATATGAGTACATTGAAAATTTGTCATGGAACATAACGTTAGTTTAAAGTCTAAGTTATATTATTTTAGAATTATTATATAAAATTATTTTTTTAAATAAAAGTGTAAACGAATGTGATTTATCATAACTAATCTATTAATTAATTTTTTAAACGCCGTGCATCGCACGAGATAAAAAATCTAGTTTATAATATATATGTGCACGTAATAACCTATTATAATTTATAATTATTAATAATTAAAAAAAAATCAATTGTTATACGAAGAATTGGTACCAAATACAAATATGAATGAACCCACTTTGAATTTGAACCGAAATTTGCACGATGTAGCATCCTTTGGTTACCACTTTGATTTTGAAATTGTATTAATTTTAATTATATCATTAAGTTTTATTATTTACGTGTGTCATATATTGACAATTCTAATATATAGATATATTCCTTATATATAATCTATACATATAACAATCCATAAATAACTTTCAACCACAATCAAGAATAAATTTTTCGTTTATATATATATATATATATATATATATATATATATATATATATATATATATATATATATATGTATAAATAGATAGATAGATGTATAGATATATAATATATAACTAGGAAAAGGTTGGTCCACTCCGTTGGACTAAAAGTTTGGCCGAAAAAACAAAAATTTCTAAAAAAAGGACAATGATGTCAGTTTGTTACTGTAGCTACCGATATTGGGGGTGGCTAATATTAGTATTTAGAATATATAATATCTCCTTGGAATTATCATGTTCAGTGGGCAAAAATACTTGTCTTGTAAAGGTATAATACTACGGAGTAATAAATAATGAAAATAACAGTATATTATTATTATTATTATTATTATTATTATTATTATTATTATTATTATTACTATTATTATTATTATTATTATTATTATTATTATTATTATTATTATTATTATTATTATTATTATTATTATTATTATTATTATTATTATTATTATTATTATTATTAAATCACACATTTTCATTACTAAAGGACTTCACCATGTAATGGTGAATTTAGAAAGAATGCATTTATATTAAATCACACATTTTCATTACTAAAGGACTTCACCATGTAATTGTGAATTTAGAAAGAGTGCATTTATTTTATTCGCTGTATTTATTTATTTATTTTATTTTATTTAAAGTATTTTCTTTATTTATTTCTATTCTTATTTGTTTTTGTTTTATTTTATTTTCTTCTACCTTTTGGGCCGGAGGTCCTCCTGAAAGCAATCTCTTTACCCGTCGAATAGAGGGAGGGATAACTTTCCCTACTCTTGTGAGTGTTTCACTCGGGGTGGAGAAATGATTTCTCATTATTCTAGGATAGAGGAAGGATTGTCTACGTCTCACCTCCCCCATACCCCATACATGTGGGATTGGGTATGTTGTTGTTGTTGTTGTTGCATTTAGGCAGGGTCATCTTAACAATTCAACATGGCCGGTCCCGAGAATTTAAGTGCCCCGAGCGAAGTGAAAGAAAAGGCCCCCTAACGAATAATATAAATAATTAAAAAAAAAAAAACCCCTTTAGGCTCTAATGGATAATTATATATTATATACCTATATCTAAAAGGCAAAGGCCAAATTAATAGTACTATTCATTTTTTCACTTTTCGCAAACTTAACCCTCAAACTTTTATTAAAATACAAATCGCACCCCCACTTTATACTCTTATTAAAATACAAATCGCACCCCCACTTTATACGTATATTTTTTCCCAAATTTCACAAACTTAACCCCCTAACTTTTATTAAAATACAAATCGAACCCCCACTTTACTAACTTTTTTTTTTTTTTACTAATATTCAGTTTTCACAAACTTAACCCCTAACTTTTATTAAAATAGAAATCGAACTCCCACTTTATCCGTATATTTTTTTCAAATTTCACAAACTTAACCCCCTAACTTTTATTAAAATACAAATCGAACCCCCACTTTACTAACTTTTTTTTTTTAAAATAAAACCCGAACGCTAAAAGAAGCAACTTTCACAAAAAGAACAACCCTTCAATGTTAGATGTCGAAAAAAATTCTTTTTTACAAAATAGATCAAGACTTTTTTTTAACTCGCATTCAAAACGGAGCCCCCGACGCGAAGCGAGGGCTCCACAACTAGTTTAAACTATTTAAAAATGATTTTTGGGCTTTGCTACAATGCTAGTAGACCTTGCGGCCTTTTAAAGGAGTAACAATAAAAAAAAGAGACTATCGAAGTGTTAACATTTTGCAAATGATTATGGATAGTTAAGCTAACTTTATCAATAATACTACTTGCATGTAGATGAAAGTACTTATTAAATGTAAAAAGTTGTCATAGGTAGGAATTGAACCCACGCCACTTTGGAGAAGTAAATGAAATGAGACTTAAACCATTGAGCTAACTCGACTTTGATTAATTCTTGTCTACTGATTATATTTAATAAGCTTTCCCAGAGCAAGTTACGTCTTCCTGGTTGTTGTTTTTTTACTTGAAATTGTTGATCTAAAATTTCAAATTCTGATTTTTTACCCAACCAATCTTTAATATTAAAAAAAAGTTCCATTAGGTCAGATATAGGAAAAGGAAAATCTTCCATTTTTTTCCCAAAAAAGCGGGGAATGGGGATTTCCTTGCGACGGTCCCCAAATAACTATTTTACGCCTTCAAACGCGTATAGATCCTTTGATTACGGATCGACGAAAATTAGGTTCTTGAAATAACTTATAAACCCAGACTCTCTATTAAATTTTCTATAATGATTCAAATTCTTGAACTGAGATTTCTTAAAACTTCGTCTGGAACGAGTTAAAAAAGATATACGTTTAAATCTTCTTGTTCTAAGCTGGTGATCCAACCCTTGCATTATACCTTGTTCTTTTCGTCGTTTTTTAAAATATTGTTCCAACTCGTTGATTAATTTGTATGACCACCGAAGGGGTTTTTTTACCGATTTCGTTCATTCCAATAGATTTTTTTTCACGCTTATGCTTAGTTAGAATTGCGTTCAATGAAAGCTTTAACCTATTGTTTGAATCTATTTTCGCCTGGTTTTTTTTCGATCTTTCATTTTTCTCTTGATATTCTGAAAAATCTGTAGAATTTGGAGAGGGAAGAAGGATATCATGAATTTTATTTAGTTCGGATGTTTCTGTGCAATTTTTTATCGAAGTTTTGATTGAAGATGAAAAAATTTTATTAATCCTTCCACGATACATCCCGTTTAAAAAGGGATCATACATTTTCACTAAGCAATTTTTTTTTTCCTCAGCATTACCCAATTTAACTAAAAATTTTTGTTTATTTTTAGTTTCAGCATTAGACAATCGAGTCTTTGTTTCAAGTATATTTAGAGAAAGAAATACTTTTTCTAAAGCCTATCATTATTTAAGTTGTTATTTTTCTCTTTAGTGGTATAAAGCCACTCATTAAATAGTTCATCAGCGGAGAGTTTTTCTAATGTAGACAACGATATCCTTCTTGCTATCATTTCCCCAAAAGTTGACAAACTCGGAGGATATGTAAAAGATATTCTTTGTTTGCCATCACTTTCGCATGTATAAAAAAAATATTGTGAGGCTTCTTTTCTTACAGAGCCCTTAAATTTTTTATTGATCTTTCTTATGTATCGTAATGGCCGATTTCATCGGTTATAATCGAAAAAAGGTCAAAATTGGTTTTTCAAACAAAAAAAAGTATTTTTCTTCATCTTTTTTATTTTTTTCAAGTATTTTTAATTTCAAATTTTCTTGATACCCATACATATAATCAACCTGTCTATTGTTATCAAATTCTTCTTCTTCTTCTTCTTCTTCTTCTTCTTCTTCTATTTTGTCGAGGTTATTCAATTTCTTATTAAAAATGAGTGATGGCATTCTGCCTAAATAGTAGACACAGGTAACTACTAAAAAAATACTAAAGATAGTCGCCATAGACATAGAATTTTTCAATTCTAACACAAGGTACTTATTAGAGCGAATGTACTTACGAATAGATCTATTTTGTCTTATCCAAATAATAGCAATCCAATCCATTTCATGAATAAAATGTGACCAATTATCCAACCAACAAAACTACTTGTTACAAATAGCATCTTGCTGTTGCATTGAAACATAAAAATGTTGACTAATCTCGCTAACATTGAACTTGGTAAAATGAAATGATTGAATAATTGAAAAATTAGATTATTCAGGAATACGCATTGAATGCTGAGATTACGCATTGAATATCTGGTAGTAGATCCATAATCAAAGAAGTTTTTATTATTATTGCAGAAGAAATGAAACAAAAGATACGGTAGAGCTAGGACAGTTATTGTATGAGGTCTACCCAGTGCTAGATGCAGAGGCGCATAATTGATCGATATGAACATTTTGAGTTGTCCCGTAATAAAACCAGTTGTTGCTGATACCTTCTTCTCGGTTCCTTCTTCTCCCGTGGACCTGGTCACAATTTTTCTGGGCCCTTAAAAAAATGAGCCCTGAGCAATTGCCCACTTTGTTCCCCTATTGGGCCGGGCCTGCAATTCAAATACCCTAAACAAAAATAAAAATTGACCCACATATACGTTAAAATTTTTTTACTACGCCTAGAAATTTTTACTTTAATTTATCTATTTATTTACTTACATTGTATTTAACTATTAAAAATAAGGTATTTTAACTTTAATTAACAATTTTTTATTTGATTTAATTAAATATATTGAGAAACATATTTACATATTCAAAATTTTGGGCACTAGACGATTGTCTATCTTGTCTATACTCGAAGACACCTCTGCATTTAGGTTACTCTGTCCGTCTCAAATTAATAGTTCACACATAAAAAAAATTATAGTTTAAGAAATTTTTGTTATTACAGTGTATTTTTTACTTTACAATTTTATTATTTACTTTTTACTTATTTTTTTTCCCCTTATATACAAAGTTAAGATCATAAAAGAATTTTACTTTATTATTACTTTTTATTTATGAAAATGGACTACTCCGTATTAATTTATGAAAATTCAAAATGAGATATTGAAGTATCAATATCTAAAGTTGTAAGTAACAGTTTATACCGAGTACTTTATTGGTTGGGGGTGTTTTATAGTTTGACAACTAAGATGCAGAAGAGCACCAGGTAAGACCACATAAACTCACCAATGAGTCAATGACCCTGTACTCTTTGTGTCATGAGTTGTATACTTGTATCAAGTGTTGTAAAAAACCCGATTACTCGCCGATTAATCTCCGATTAATCATTTTTATGAGCAATCCGTTCCGATTTTCAAAAATCTGTTTAATTAAACGGTGAACGTCAATTGATGGATCATAATCGAATTTGGTAATCAAACTCAGTTAAAGTAAAAAATGGTTAACATTTTAACATGAATTTAAACTAGAATCTTATAGTTTTGAAGCAAAATGAACAAATTTAGACAATTATATTAAAATTTATATTTATATTTATAGTTTTTTTCTATAGTTAAACATATAATTTTTAAATTTTAATATTTAAATTAATATAGTACAATCCGATTAATCTCCGATTAATCCCCGAATTTCCGATTAATCCTTCCAAAGTCCCGACCGATTAATCTCCGAATAGCGAATTATGCAACCTTGCTTGTATCTAATCCTGTCTCCATTTGCCCCTTTATTATTTCCTCATTTCTTCCATAATTTTAAATTTTAATATATTATCCTCACTCTAATCTAGTTAGTGATTAGTAAAATGTAATCTGTATATATAGAGTTATGTATACCTTACATATTAAAATATCAATATCAATAAGATAATTAATTTGTTATCCGAGTTTCATTTTACGTATATATAGAGATGATCTTGGAGAATTACTTTTTTAGAAGTAGGAAACTGTTAACATTCATCACAAATCTCTCATAACTTCCATCGGTGTAAATTTATAAAAAGTGAAATTTAATAAAAAAGAAATTGAACAGCCGAATTTCATACAACAAAAACAAAACTCTTTAAGCAAAGCGTTAGAAGAGATTTATAAATGGTACAATAGCCAAGACCCAAGAGATTCAATTAGACGTATATTTGCTACTAAATGTAAGACAAGAAAACGAAGGAAATCTAATTCGGTCGAATATATCGCCCTTTAAAGAATTGTCATAAAACAACGAGCAATTCCTAAAACGCCAAATAGACCATAGAACTGCCACAACGATTGTAACCAACTGATTATTCTTGACCATTGAGCTGCCATGTCCATCGATCCAAGTTGAGGATTTCATTCCACAGAGCGAATAAATGACACGTCATGTTCAACCGAATGAAAGTCTTACGCCACAATTCATGAGTTAGTGAACAACCAAAAAATATATCACTTGAGTTTTCGACTCGTAGGAAGACGTTGATTTTGCCCGGAATTTTTTTTTCCCATGGTCAAGTATGATTTTGACTGAGGAAACCTATATATTGTTTTTATCTCTTAAAATTGTTTAATACTCCCTCCGTCTCAGACAAAAAATACACAGTTTAAGAAAATTTCATAAAAGTACTGTACTTTCTGTTTACTTTCCAGTTTTGCCCTTACTGTTTTCTTTCTCCTTTAATCATATCCACATACATGGCATGATAGAACTTAATCTTCTTATTCTTTTCTATTTATGGAAGTGGACAATTAATTTGGAAATCCCAAAATAGAATACTTGACTATAGATTTAGGACGAAGGTAGTACATATTTTTTTTCTTAACTAAGTACGGAGTAGTAGTTTTGATAAAATACTTCAATATGTGTGTATGACTGTATCAAACAATATTATTAGTGACTAGTGTATAAGTAAGTTAACATAAATACAAATGAAAAATTACATATCGTAATCGTAAATTGCATTTGATCTATATGCACTTATACAACGTGGTAGTCACCCTATATATCATTATGATACACTTATTTTTTTTTTTTATTAAGCGAGGAAACCCTCCTATGAACGAACACATTGGCTCCTCCATAGAAGGTAAAACCTCGGGTAATCAATCCCCCCGAGTGCGAGACTTGGTACCGGGTGAATTGCACATTATGCACACCCTCTAATCACACTCCCTTTTTGAACAATTTGGCATAGCCAGGAATTGAACCCGGATAGTGTGCTTCATTGGACAACTCGGTGGCCACTCAGGCAAACCTGAATGGTTATGATACACTTAAAAATAATTGCTATTCAAGATCTGTGGATATCAAAATAATCTTAATTTGTACTTAACGAAGTTATAGACAGGGCCGTCTCAACGATTTTGAAGGCCCTGATCGAAACATAATAATGGGCCTCGTTATAGACATTTAATTTTTTAATACATATAACAAGATAATACTAATAAAATTATCAATACAAAAAAGTTCTTAAAAATCGTACGTATCAATTTATTTTATTCACAAATATTCTCATTTTATTATAATTAAACTATTATATTTTCAAAATTTTGGGTCCTGTTCGATTGCACACTCTGCACATGTACTGAAGACGCCCCTGATTATAGATCAACAAATTTCAATTGGAAATAAAATGAAAAATCCACGAGTTATATGTACATGACTACATGTATGCATGCTTAAAAAACAACAACAACAAAGCCCAATACCACATAAGTGGTGTGTGGGGAGGTGATATGTAGACAATCCTTCACATATCCGAAAATACAGGCAAGTCATTTCTCTACCAAGAGTGAAAATCTACCAAGAGTAGAGAAAGTCATCACTCTCTTTATTCGACGGATAAAGAGATTGCTTCCGAGAGGACCTCCGTACTTTAAGTAGGAAAAAGTTTGAAAATAAAATAAAAATAATAATAGACGCCTTTAAAATGGTAAAATCAAATTTTCATGAGTTTTAAATTCTGCATGGTTAAAAAAGTTACTTATAATAAAAGAATTATGAAAAAGGGCATGTATGCAGGCTTTAAAAAGTACAAAAAGAAATACTCCGTATGAGTAGTATAAGATGAACACATACGAGCGGAGACAAAGCCAAAAACGCCCGCACAATGCCTTTTTCGTTCGAAATAATCGGTTGATGATGTCCCACGTAAGAAATTGAAAGAAACAAATGTGTACCTTTACTACCAATTGGTGTTAAGGTACAAGGGAACTTTTGGGTTTACTCGTCGAACATGTTGTTGGGCCTAAAACGATCATATACTTTTGCCCGCATAAAGTACTCCGAATTCCGAAAGAATTAAATACGAAGTAAAATAATAAAGCAGTTAACGATGTATGTTCAATTTCCACTAGCTAGCTAGTAGCTATGGTATAATTCACTGGCGTGAAGAAATGCGATTTCCGAAAAGAACAAATAAACCTGTTGCTATCAAGTATAAAACCTTACCAGTGATGGTCAAGGTCATGGTCAAAGTCAAATTGTTAGCACCAATCTTCTGATTTTCTTGTTTACCACAAGTACCCTGTGTCTGTTAACTTAGCTGGCCACGTTTCTTTAGAGGGTGTTATTGCATTTTTGGTGTTGGGGTACATGGTCTTGTGATGTTTACGTGGCTTAGGTTCTATCAACACACATTTGTTGGCACCCATTTATGTACTTGCTCACCTCACTTTCATATTTTTTCTTTTCCCTTTAGTTACTACTTACTAGGGTCTCGTGATTCGTATGCCACTACCTTTCTCGATCATTTTCTTCTAGTTTGTCAACATAAAACGATAGCTTTCTTGCTAGTTCGGTGGAAAAGATGGAGTATAGCCCCTACACCCACTGTACGAGTGAAATATCACTTCGTGACATAAAAGGTTTAATTTGGGCTAGTTTTTTTATTAGGCAGGGAAAATATCACTTCGTGAAATAAAAAGGTTTAATCAGCTAGCCTTTTAAATTAGGCAGGGAACATGAAACACATTTCCTCACTATCAAAATTCTAGCAAAGACTAAGAATCATCCATTGTTAACACAAAGAAACTGTCGACGTTTATTATTTCTTTATCAGATTTTATATACGTGAATGATATATTTACACAATTTTTTAAAAGAAATAATTGTGCCGTTGGTCCCTAGGTTTTACCCCAAAAAGCAAACAGCGTCCCTCGAGTTTTTTTTTTTGGCTTTCAGAATCCCTCTATTATCACTCTTTGTGTTTACTCGTCGCTCCGTCAGTCAGACGTCAAAGTTGGACGTTAAGTGCCATCACGTGCATGAAACGTGATGGCTATTTTGGTCATTTTGCAGTTAATACTTGATTAAACCGGTTTGAAAAGGTTGGTACCGGCATTTAATTAACACACTCACATCTCATCCTCTCATTTTACAAAACCCTAAATCGATCGATCGATCGATTGAAGCAATGTCTTGGCAGATTCGCACACCTGATACCGATCCTAAGTCCATCAATGACATATACCGTATGTGTTTCTATACTTGAATTTTTTTTTTTTATTTTTTTTTTATTTTTATTTTTTTTTTTTTTTGCAGATTTAGAACCCTAGAATCTAATTTAGCCTAATTTTAAATTTACAAAATTAAATGCAGATTGTTACCCTGATTTGTTCAAAGTTATCTTACATCATGGTGGTAGTCTAATGAAAAAAGGTAGTGAACTAGTTTACAGTGGAGAAACAACCTACGTTGATTGTTTTGATGTAGACAAGTTTAAATTTTATCAATATAATCAAGTATTAACAGAGTTGGGTTATGATCCTCAAGAACCTGTAGTATTGAGGTATCTGCAACCGAATACAGAGATGAATGTTGGATTACATCTGTTAGATAATGATGAAGATGGTTTTATGATGCTTACTTACATGGATAGTGATAATACTAGGGAGTTTAATGTCTATGTTGAGCATCCAAATAAAACTGGGAAGAGGGTACTTATTCAAGATATTGATGAGAATGTTAGTGAAGGTAATGCAGGTAGTGAAGCTAGTGAAGGTAGTGAAGATGGTGATTATATTGAAACAGATGAGGAAAATCGAATTGATGATGATGATGTAGACATGAGAGACTTCACCTTCAACATTGATAAAGATATTGAGTTTATGGGTAATGGTTCTAAGGTTTTCAACACAGATGTTGTAGAAAATGAGGATGATCATGAGCTAGAAGAATTGAATAATGATGGGTTTGAGAGTTATGATTCTGAAAGTGATGAAGAAGCTATAAGGAAGAAGAAAATTCGTGGGATTAGAGCACATGTGGAATCAAATGCAGAGATTGGAAAGACCTTTTTTTATCTTGGGCAAAAGTTTGAATCAAAAGCTGAGGTTAAGGAAGCAGTTCATTTACATGCTATTGAAACAAGAAGGAAGCTTGTGTTTGTTAAAAATGATAAAAAAAAAAGGATTAGGGTTCGATGTGAAGGGCTTGTTACTAAACCAGGAGTGGCTAACCCAGTAGATGCTGATGGGGGTAGTCAAGAGTGCAATAAAGAAATGGTTGGTCATAAGTGCGGTGAGGGGACCAGCAGAGTAAAAAAGAATTGGTAAAAAAGGGAGTTTAGGTGGGAAAAGTAAAGACAAACGTTTAAAGGGTAAAGACAAACAAGTCAAGGGGGATTCCAATAAATGTGATAAGGGGGAATCTTGTGCACCTGCAAAAAGGGAGTGGGTGAAAAGAAAATTGATTATTAAATGTGACTTTGTCTTATTAATATCCAAACAACCAGATTGCCATGAATGGGAGGTGAAAACCTACAAACCCCATAACACTTGCAAACAATCCAGAAAGCTACCATTCTGCACTTACAAATTCTTATCAACCAAGGTGTTGCCCAAATTAGCCACAAATCCCAAAATACCTATTAAAGCTGTTAAGGCTTTTTTGGAAACAGATCTGGAACTTGTAATCTCTGAATATAAAGCATATCGTGCTTTAAAAACTGCAACTAAGGTAATGCAAGGGGACTATCAATCACAGTATGGGGAACTTAGAGATTACATCTTAGAACTGCAGAGGTCTAATCCTGGTACAACTGTGAAACTTGATGTGGAACCTGGTAACCTTAAATCTAAAACTAGGGTTTTCAAAAGAATTTATGTATGTCTGGGAGCACTCAAGAAAGGATTCAAGGCAATTGGTAGAGATTTGTTGGGATTAGATGGTTGTTTCATGAAGGAACCTGCAAAAGGTTGTATTTTAACTGCTGTTGGTGTTGATTCCAACAATGGCATTTATCCTGTAGCATATGCCATTGTAGAGCTAGAATGTGGAGCTTCTTGGACTTGGTTTTTAAAATGTTTGGGTGAAGATCTTGATTTGTGCAGCAACTCTAACTTTACATTCATATCAGACAGACAAAAGGTATTGTTTGTTTATATTCATACCTAATTATTCATTCATATCTAATTAATTGTTATTAGGGTTTGGTTAATGTTATTTTGATTAATTTATGTTATTAGGGTTTGGTACATGCTGTAGAGAATTTGTTTCCATGTGCTGAGCACAGACATTGTTTAAGGCATATTCATGGCAATATGAAAGGTTCATTTAGAGGAGTGGCATATAAAAATCACTTGTGGAGGTGTGCCACTGTGACAACTGTACCTGAGTTTGAACAAGCAATGAACCAGTTAAAAGAATTTGATAAGGCTGCTTATGTTTGGTTAATTGATATCTGTAGTGACCCGAACTTTTCCATGTTTATATATATATATATATATTAAATGAAATTGTTATTTACATGATTAAGTGTTTCCAATATGTTAAGCAATCAAACTTGTTAAGACTTGATTAATTGAAATATGTTTCATATAGACAATTGACCACCCAAGTTGACCGGTGATTCACGAACGTTAAAACTTGTAAAAACTATATGATGACATATATATGGTGATAATGCTAAAAACGAACATATATTTCATAGCATTATTCCTCAAGAAAGACAAGCTTTTAGTTGCAATTGTTCTATTTACAAGTGATATTCGTTTAAATAATAAAAGGTGAAGACAAAAGACAGATTCGACGAATTGAAGACGCAAACGACCAAAAAGCTCAAAAGTACAAAAGACAATCAAAAAGGTTCCAATTATTGATAAGAAACGTCTCGAAATTACAAGAGTACAAGATTCAAAATGCAAAGTACAAGATATTAAATTGTACGCAAGGACGTTCGAAAATCCGGAACCGGGACCAGAGTCAACTCTTAACGCTCGACGCAACGGACTAAAAATTACAAGTTAACTATGTATATAAATATAATATAATATATAATTAATTATATTAATTATATATATATTATATATATTTTAAAAACCGTCGGCAAAGAAAGACTCCAAGGGTGTGAGCTGTAAATTCATTCTCCGCGACTCGCGGAGTTTGAAGAGGATTTCACCGCGAGTCGCGGAGCCCCAAAAATCAACTTTTCCTATAAAAGCAACCGAATTCTGATCGCAATTCATAATCTTTTTCTTCTCTTATCATACGTAAACGATATATATATATATATATATATATATATATAATTTATATTTTAATTTTAATTTTAATTCTAATAATAAGGGTATGTTAGCGAATGTTGTAAGGGTGTAAGTCGAAATTCTGTCCGTGTAACGCTACGCTATTTTTAATCATTGTAAGTTATGTTCAACCTTTTTACATTAATGTCTCGTAGCTAAGTTATTATTATGCTTATTTAAAACGAAGTAATCATGATGTTGGGCTAATTACTAAAATTGGGTAATTGGGCTTTGTACCATAATTGGGGTTTGGACAAAAGAACGACACTTGTGGAAATTAGACTATGGGCTATTAATGGGCTTTATATTTGTTTAACTAAATGATAGTTTGTTAATGTTAATATAAAGATTTACAATTGGGCGTCCCTATAAATTACCATATACACTCGATCGGACACGATGGGCGGGGTATTTATATGTACGAATAATCGTTCATTTAACCGGACACGGGAATGGATTAATAGCCACTAGAATAATTAAAACAGGGGTGAAATTACATTCAAGGGTAATTGGTGTAATTGTTAACAAAGTAGTAAAACCTTGGTTTACACGCAGTCGATAACCTGGTGTATTCATTAAACAAAGTATTAAAACCTTGTTACAATTCGAATCCCCAATTAGTTGGAATATTTAACTTCGGGTATAATAATAATTTGACGAGGACACTCGCACTTTATATTTATGACTGATGGACTGTTATGGACAAAAATCAGACGGACAGATTAAATAATCCAGGACAAAGGACAATTAATCCATGGGCATAAAACTAAAATCAACACGTCGAACATCATGATTACGGAAGTTTAAATAAGCATAATTCTTTTATTTTATATTTAATTTCCTTTATTTTATATTTAATTGCACTTCTAATTATCGCACTTTTTAATTATCGCAATTTTATTTTATCGCACTTTTATTGCAATTTCATTATCGTTATTTACTTTACGCTTTAATTTAAAGTCTTTTATTTATTTAATAGTTTACATTAGGTTTTAACTGCGACTAAAGTTTTAAAATCGGCAAACCGGTCATTAAACGGTAAAAACCCCCCTTTATAATAATAATATTACTTATATATATGTTTGTATTTTTATAAAAGTAAACTAATATAGCGTTGAGCTTTGTTTAAAAAAAAAGATTCCCTGTGGAACGAACCGGACTTACTAAAAACTACACTACTGTACGATTAGGTACACTGCCTATAAGTGTTGTAGCAAGGTTTAAGTATATCCATTCTATAAATAAATAAATATCTTGTGTAAAATTGTATTGTATTTAATAGTTTTTCCTAGTAAAATATAAACTATTTCGTATACACCTCGCATAACATCAAAGAATTTTTGGCGCCGCTGCCGGGGAGCTTTCTAAACGCCGGAAGCGCAACGCTAATAAAAAAAAAAAAATTAGTTTACTTCTATTAAAAGTCGCTTTTGTAAAAATACGTTTTAATTATTCAAAAATATAAAAAGAAAAACAAAAATATAAGTATTATAAAAAGAAAAATAAATCTAGTTTTAAGATTTTTATTTATAAAATTATAAAGTGATTCTATTTTTATTTAAGTTTTAAATATAAGTTTTATTTGTACACATATTATTTTTTTTTATAAACAGAAAAAAAAACAGAAAACAGAAAATAAAAAAAAAAATAAAGAAAAAAAACGCGTCGATTCAAAATGTGCCAGAATTGAATTTCTGAACCCCGCGACTCGCGGGGTTTTCTTCATTAATTACCGCGACTCGCGGAGACTTTCTGACACGCCGACAGAAGCCCTAATTCAGCATTTATTACGGATTATTATTAATTATTATTAATATAAACCCTAATTATGTATTATTATTATAATTAAGTTTTATTTTAAAATTTCTTTTTATTTAATTTGTTTTATTTTGTTTAAATTAGTTTTATTAAATTGTAAAATTAGTAGTTTTATAAAAAAAAAATAATATAAAAATAATATTTTTATAAAAATTGTAATTTTTACAACTTTTTATATATTTTTATATTTTGTCCCTTTTTAATCGTTTTAGCGTAACTTTTGTATTTTTAGCTCATATTTAATTTTAAACTTAGTTTTTGCTATAGTCATTTTTACTCCTAGATTTTTAGGCTTTGCCGTAGAATTTCTTAAGTGCTTTTTCTTTAGACTAAGATTTAGGTGCTTTAGAATTTTGCGACGCCTTTTTAAGTTTTAGTTTCTTTTTAAGTTATTTCCATTTGGGATTTAGTTTTTCCTGTAAGCTTTAATATTTTTAGACACCTTTTACTATGTATCAATTATCATTCCAATTAGTAATTTCAATTTGCGATTATAATTTTAAGTTAGTTGTAGTAATAAGGTTAGGTTAGTCAAGTATTTTTAAGTTTTTATAAGTTTCTTTTATTTTTCCGTCACCTTTTATTTTTCAACCATTTTTTCTTTTTTGACCTTTTTCGACGAACTCTTTTTCTTTCTTATTTCTCGCCATTCTAGTTTTTAGGACTTAGATTTTTTTTTATTCTACTTCTTATCTAAATTTCTTAAAATTACGAAAATTTATTTTAAGTGGTTAAATTAATAGACATCAAAATTTTCTGGTTCGTAGTAATAGTTGGATTTGTACGTGGACCGGGTTATTGGAGCCAAACAGTCCTCAATTATATTGAGACCAAACGAATCCTGCCCCTCTGCTGCATCTTTTGGCTATTCGAAACGTGGGCAAAATCAGAAAAGTCTATTGATTGGATAACTTATTATAATTTTTCTTTCTTTTTTTTAAAAACTAATAGGATATTCAGTGAATGCACCGAGCAAGACGTTCACCACCTTTTGTACGTTCACCACCTGTAACTAGATCAAGACATTTAGCAAATATAACCGCCGTTGATTTTTCTTTAGAATCGTCATCCAGTCGACCAAGTACTTCAGTTCAAATTTCCGATAATCCATTTTTTGAACCCGACCTCACAATTGAGAATCCGGAAAATATTCAGGAACGGTTCGTAGATCCTGAACCATTAAACTTTCCTCCGGAGCCACCAATCAATCAAACAAGTATTATTGAGGAACGAACTATTAAATCAGAATCATCTAGTGATACCGATTCAACAAATTCAATTATGGAGAATCTGGAACCTTTAAGTATGGAAGACCGAATGAGAGCTAAACGCACTGGCCAAGGTCACGCAATTACTCATCCAGACATTAATGCGCTAGATTATGAAATCAAAGGACAAATTCTACACATGGTGACTAATCAATGCCAATTTAGTGGTGCACCGAAGGAAGATCCAAATGAACATCTACGTACCTTTAATAGGATCTGCACACTATTTAAAATCCGAGAAGTGGAGGATGAACAGATATATCTCATGTTATTTCCCTGGACTTTAAAGGGAGAAGCCAAAGATTGGTTGGAATCGTTACCTGAAGGGGCGATTGATACATGGGACGTTTTAGTTGACAAATTTCTTAAACAATTCTTTCCTGCATCTAAAGCCGTAAGACTTCAAGCAGAAATTGTTACGTTCACACAGAAGCCAAATGAAACTCTATATGAGGCATGGACAAGATATGGAAAGTTATTAAGAGGATGTCCGCAACATGGTTTAGACACCTGTCAAATAGTACAAATATTCTACCAAGGATGCGACATCACTACAAGAAAAGACATAGATATAGCAGCTGGTGGTTCTATTATGAAGAAAACCGAAACTGATGCTTACAAAATTATTGATAATACTGCTTCCCACTCACATGAGTGGCACCAAGAAAAAGACATCATTAGATCATCTAAAGCAGCTAGAGCCGATTCTAGCCATGACTTAGATTCCATTTCCACAAAGATAGATGCTGTGGAGAGACGAATGGAAAAGATGACTAAAGATATTCACTCAATACGAATTAGTTGTGAGCAGTGTGGAGGACCACATTTGACAAAAGATTGTCTCAGTATTGAATTAACAATGGAACAAAGAGAGAATATTTCATACATAAACCAAAGGCCTGGAAATAATTATCAGAATAATTATCAACCGCCAAGACCGATTTACAATCAAAACCAGAATTATAACCGAAATATTCCATACAACAACCAACAAGGTCCTACCAATCAACAAGTATCCAATAACAATTACAATCAGCAAAGACCTAATTTTCAAAACAAACCACCACAACAAACCGATGATAAAAAGCCGAATTTAGAAGATATGATGACGAAGCTAGTTGAAACTCAAACGCAGTTTTTCACATCTCAAAAACAAACTAATGAACAAAATGCTCAAGCATTTAGAAATCAACAAGCTTCTATTCAAAATCTGGAACAAGAAGTGAGTAACCTAGCAAGGTTAATAGGTGAAAGAAAACCGGGAAGTCTACCTAGTGATACAAATGCTAACCCCCGGAATGAAACAGCTAAAGCCATTACCACAAGAAGTGGTACAACACTTAAACCACCTGAAATACCTGTAACTTCTGATGAAACTATTCCTACTCCACAAGAACCACAACCTGATCAAGATAAGGAAAAAGAACCGGTAGTTGAGAAGGTTAATAAAGATAACAAAGTTAAGGATAAACCTTATGTTAAACCATACCAACCACCACTTCCTTACCCGAGTAAAATGAAGAAAGAGAAACTTGAAGCCGAGCAATCCAAATTCTTGGATATGTTTAAACAGATAAATGTAAATCTTCCTTTCATTGATGTAATTTCAGGAATGCCAAGATATGCTAAATTCTTGAAAGATCTAATCTCAAATAGAAAGAAAATGGAAGAACTCTCGGCTGTTACTATGAATGCTAATTGTTCAGCAGTGCTGTTGAATAAGATACCAGAAAAATTATCTGATCCAGGAAGTTTCACAATTCCATGTTTTCTGGGTAGTCTTAGTTCAATAGAAGCATTGGCAGACTTAGGTGCTAGTATAAATCTAATGCCGTATTCACTATACACTAAACTAGACCTTGGAGAATTGAAACCAACAAGAATAAGCATACAACTAGCCGATAGATCAATAAAATATCCTAGAGGGATAATGGAGAACATGCTAGTTAAAGTTGGTACTTTAGTATTTCCAGTAGATTTTGTTGTTTTGGACATGGAAGAAGATTCTCAAGTTCCTCTCATATTAGGAAGACCATTCTTAAACACGGCTAAAGCAATGATAGACGTGTTCGGTAAGAAACTGACCCTAAGTATAGAGGATGAGAGTGTTACCTTTTCAGTTGATAGAGCAATGCAACAACCACAATCTGCAGATGATACATGTTATTATATTCAAACTATAGATGCACATGCAGAATTATTAGAAGAATTTCCAGAATTACAAGGAACAGGAGAATGTTCTTTAGGAGAAAGTAATGAACCAATTGATGAAGCTGAAATGTTAGCTACACTTATAGCTAATGGATATGAACCAACAACAGAAGAAATTCAAATGCTAAAAGAAGAAGACAGATATCGATATAAATCATCGATAGAAGAACCTCCGAAATTAGAGTTAAAGCCAATTCCAAACCATTTGGAATACGCTTATTTACATGGTGAATCTGAATTACCTGTAATAATATCGTCTTCTCTTACTGAAAATGAGAAATCACAACTCATTTCTGTGTTGAAAGCTCATAAACCAGCCATTGCATGGAAGATTCATGATATTAAAGGAATAAGTCCTTCGTATTGCACACATAAAATCCTTATGGAAGAAGGTCATAAAACATATGTGCAACGCCAACGAAGACTAAATCCTAATATGCAAGATGTAGTTAAAAAAGAGATTATTAAACTGCTAGATGCAGGTTTGATATATCCAATTTCTGATAGTCCATGGGTAAGCCCAGTTCAATGCGTGCCTAAGAAGGGTGGCATGACTGTCATTACAAATGAGAAAAATGAGCTTATTCCTACTAGGACTGTAACAGGATGGCGTGTGTGTATTGATTATAGAAAATTAAATGACGCTACCAGAAAAGATCACTTTCCCTTACCTTTCATAGATCAAATGTTGGAAAGATTAGCCGGAAATAGTTACTATTGTTTTCTAGATGGATTTTCCGGATATTTTCAAATTCCAATAGCACCCGAAGACCAAGAGAAAACCACATTCACGTGCCCTTATGGTACTTTTGCTTACAAACGCATGCCATTTGGACTTTGTAACGCCCCTGCAACCTTTCAAAGGTGTATGATGGCGATTTTTCACGACATGATAGAAGAATGCATGGAAGTTTTCATGGATGACTTTTCAGTCTTCGGTGATACATTTAAATCATGTCTAGTTAATCTGGAACGAATGCTAATTAGATGCGAAAAATCAAATCTAGTACTTAATTGGGAGAAATGCCATTTCATGGTTAAAGAAGGCATCGTTCTTGGACATAAAATTTCAAAAGAAGGAATTGAAGTGGATAGAGCTAAAGTAGATGTAATTGCTAAACTTCCACATCCCACCAATGTTAGAGGAGTTAGGAGTTTTCTAGGGCATGCCGGTTTTTACCGACGTTTCATAAAAGATTTTTCTAAAATTGCCACTCCTATGAATAAACTCCTAGAAAAGGATGCGCCATTCATCTTTTCAGATGAGTGTATCAAATCTTTTAATATTCTTAAAGAGAAACTCACTAATGCACCAATCATGATAACACCAAATTGGAATCTACCATTTGAACTAATGTGCGATGCAAGTGATTTTGCAATGGGAGCCGTTTTAGGACAAAGGATTGAAAAACGATTTCAACCTATATATTATGCTAGTAAGACGTTACAAGGAGCACAAACGAACTATACAACTACTGAAAAAGAACTCCTTGCTATTGTCTTTGCTTTTGACAAATTTCGATCATATCTCGTTCTAGCAAAAACGGTGGTCTATACCGACCATTCTGCTCTTAGATACCTATTTTCAAAACAAGATGCTAAACCAAGATTAATCCGTTGGATCTTACTCTTACAAGAGTTTGATATTGAAATCCGAGATAAAAGAGGAGCAGAAAATCTCGCCGCTGATCATCTTTCTCGTCTTGAAAATCCCGAATTAGAAGTTCTGAATGAATCGGCCATACAAGACAACTTTCCTGATGAATATCTATTGAAGATAGATTATAAAGAAATCCCATGGTTTGCAGACTATGCAAACTACTTAGTTTGTGGATTCCTTGAAAAAGGATTATCGTACCAAAGACGAAAGAAATTCTTCAGTGATATAAAACACTATTTCTGGGAAGATCCACATTTGTTTAAAAGTTGTCCCGATGGAATAATACGTCGATGTGTATTTGGAGATGAAGCTAGTAAAATATTAAACCATTGTCACAGAGGACCAACAGGAGGGCATTATGGGCCTCAACTAACAGCAAGAAAAGTTTATGAAGCTGGATTCTATTGGCCTACAATTTACAAAGACGTACACCTTCTTTGCAAATCCTGTAATGCATGTCAAAGGGCCGGAAAAATAAGTCAACGTGATGAAATGCCACAAAATGTCATCCAAGTATGTGAAGTATTTGACATTTGGGGTATTGACTTTATGGGTCCATTTCCAAAATCTAATAATAATCTATATATACTCGTAGCCATTGATTATGTATCTAAATGGGCGGAAGCACAAGCTCTCCCAACTAATGATGCACGAGTTGTAGTCAACTTTTTAAAACGTCTTTTTGCAAGGTTTGGAACACCGAAAGCTTTAATAAGTGATCGGGGTACTCATTTCTGTAATAATCAACTTGAGAAAGTTCTTAAAAGATATGGAGTAACTCATAGAATCTCCACCGCATATCATCCACAAACAAGTGGACAAGTTGAAAATACCAACCGAGCTTTAAAACGTATTCTAGAGAAAACCGTAGGATCAAATCCAAAGGAATGGTCCATTAAATTGGAGGATGCACTCTGGGCTTTTAGAACAGCCTACAAAACTCCAATTGGAACTACACCTTTTAGACTTGTTTATGGAAAAGCATGTCATCTTCCAGTAGAAATTGAACACAAAGCATTTTGGGCTTTGAAGACATGTAATCTTGATTTACATGAAGCCGGACGTCTACGATTAAGTCAACTAAACGAATTAGAAGAATTAAGACATGAAGCATACGATAATTCGTTAATCTATAAAGAAAGAACGAAGAAATGGCATGATAAAAGAATCAGAAGTTCAAAAGAATTTAAAGAAGGAGACAGAGTTCTTCTTTTCAATTCACGATTCAAGCTATTTCCTGGAAAATTGAAATCAAGATGGTCTGGACCATTCATAGTCAAAAGAGTTTTCCCATACGGAACGATAGAATTAATAAATTCAAATGGGATTGAATTTAAAGTTAATGGTCACAGAGTTAAACATTACATACATGGTCCGATGGAAGTCGACAACGAAGTTAATCACAATTTCGACACCACGGCTAACTAAGTGTGGGGAGAATCAAGTCTTTAAAGGATAATATGTATTTCTGTTAGAGTTAGATTGTCTGTTTTCGTGTAGTTCTCGAAAATGGAACCCGAATGGTCTTTCCCTAGCAGACCCTAAAGAACTAGTCTTCTCCCCCCATTCTGAATTTTTATTTTTTTTAGGTTTTTACAAAATGAAGACTGCCTGTGAACTAAACCATGGTCTAATGCTACACGCTTTGATCACTAAACGTAATAATGACATACTACCGAGTGAAATAGTATCAGTAATCAGAGAAAGAATGGACGGAGTTAGAAAAGAATCCAGATGCGAAGATAATAAGTTACAATTTGGTAAAGGAAAATCAAAATCCGCAGCGAAAAGAAGAGCACGACACCTAGAACGACGTCACAAATGCGGAAAATGGTCACATGGAGGTAAATGTTCAAATAATCAAACCTATTCAAATACCGAATTTGTTACTTTATGCAGAGACGGACCGTTCATATGTTTAGAAGAAAAGACACTGAATGCTCGAGGTTACGCCTATGTAGCCATGGAAAATCAATTAAACCGACTATCTTATGAATGGGATAGATCATATAACTAAGAAATCTCTTTCACAGGTATGTCTGTACAGTTTTTATTTTTATTTTTATTTTTAACCTTTTAATAATAAACGCTAATTTGTTCGCTAAAAAGTATTAAATTGGTATTGAATAAAATTAGGTTTGGCGACCGAAATTATTGATATCATTCAAAAATTTATTACATCACTGCGAAATTTAACGTTTATTCTTAAGGTATAAATATCTTTAATCAATCAACCCAAAATATTTCAAAAATTCGTCATGAGTTAAATTAGGTTTTAGAACCGAAATTACTTTATCGAAAAGAGGGGCGCATATTTTTGATAATATTTGATTGATTAAAGTGGGATAAAAAGACAAAAAGATTTTTAATTTTATTTTTACCATGTTTTTAAAATTAATATTTAAATCTTAAATTAATATTGTAAATTTTGTAAAAACAATATATTTAAAATTGTAAATATTTGAAAAATTAATATAAGTTTGATATGAATTTATGAATTTTTAAATTAAGTTTGGTGTGAATTTTTAAAATATAAATTTTTAATTTTATGCATTTCAAATTTTAAATTTGGTGTGAATTTTTAATAATAATTTTGAATTTTATATTTAAGTTGTGTGAATTTAAAAACAAAAATTTACTTTATCTCATTAAGTTAAGAATATGATTTTTAAAATTGGTCATAAGTTGAAGACTAGGTCTTTGAACCAAAATTGCTTTACCCGAGGGAGGGACGAGAACTTTTATTATCATTATTTTTAATCTTATTGAATTAGAGTATGCCAAAAACATTGAAAAAACCCAAAAATCTTAGCTTTTAAAACAATCGCTACAAAAAGACAAATTTTAAAATTTTGTCGAAGGACGGACTAGGACATCGATCCGAAACAACCTAGTCCTAAATAACAAGGGAAACAAAATTTTAAAATTAATTACTTAATTGTTTTATAATTTAAAGATTATAAAAAAAAATAAAAAAAAAAAAAAAGAGCAAACTCCGCGACTCGCGGTTTTTGAAAGGGAAATCTCCGCGACTCGCGGAGGGACCAAAACCCAGAAAAAAAATAAAACGTAAAAACAGATCAGTTTACTCCCCACAAAAACACACTGCGAAGAACACAGCGAAAAAACCCCGAAAATACACGAAAAACACCCCCAAAAATCCCAATTTTTAACCGTTAATCACCAAATTTTTTGCTAAAATCATGTTGAGAAGGATGCTATCTAAGAATTACTCAAGAAAAACGAATGAAAGGGGTGAATCTTCATCCCAAGCCCGCAATGCTCCTGCTGAGAATTTGGAACAACAGGAGGTGGATAACTAATACAAGCAGGATATACCTCATCCAGTCATGACCTTTTCCGATATGCACTTGGAAGAGTTGCACCCGAACCTGAGATTTGACAGACTTTGGATAGATTATCCAAAATATCAACGGGGTTTGCATACTCTTCATTCTAAGGTTGTTGAGGTACCGAGGGTCATAGAATGGGGACCCTTAGAAGCTGTAGAATTGGCCGGGCCAATTAGGGAATTACTTGTACAGAGGTATGGTAATTCTTCTTTTAATGACTGGGTATGTTTATTCACCATACGTAGACCTGTATATAAAGTATGGTGTGAAGAATTGTTATGTAGTATAGAGTTGAATGATAGGGTAGCTAGTTTAACCGATCGTTCTTTTATTAGATTTTTGTTAGGCGGTTCGATGCGCCACATGTCTTTACTAGACATGGCTCAGGCTTTACGTATATATACGCCTGAGGAGTTAGCGTCTGCCGATTGTAGAGGATTGATACTAAACGGTAGAAAGATAGATGAGAATTTTGATACACACGGTGTGTGGAGTCAAATGACAAGCCATCACCGTTTCAAAGGGGGAAATTACTCTTATTTGGATATAGATAGAGCCAAATTAAGAGTGATACATAGGTTTTTAGCTAATTCGATTACACAAAGGGGTAAAAACAAGGAAAAGGTAAATGAACAAGATTTGTTTTACCATATGTGTATTCGAGACCCACAAAGCGCTGTAAGTATACCATATTGTGTGGGTTATTATTTATCAGCTATGGTTCGGGGGATGCGACCACATAGCATAATAGGAGGTGGTATTTTTATTACTTTGATTGGTGAATATCTCGGTGTGGATATAAGTCGGGGGGGATTATTACTAGAAAAGCCGGAACCCCGCGATACTATAGGTTTAAATGTATACCATGGTGCGAAAGTTTTGAAGAGGCGAAATAACGCCGCAGTACGATACCATGGTAGACATCCACAGGTGGAGAGAAACCAGCAACAAGGTAATGTAGGAGGGGGGAATGAGATGCAAGAAATGCATAGGTTTATAGCTTCTCAGGAATACGAAAATGCTAGACAGAGAGCATTTGAAGATTGGCAAGTTCATCAGAACCAGATCATAGATCATTGCCATCATATAGGTAGAAACTATATTCCTACACCGAAACCCATCTTCCCTCCTTGGTCTATAGAGATGCAGCCACCATATCCTACGTATGACCCTGCCGAAGCATTCTATAGCACCTATGGTTATGCCTGGAACCCCTATTGGTACCAATATCATCCTTAGTATACTTATTATTTTTTTTATTTTTTATTTTGTAATTTGTAATTATTGATACGTTTAATACTTTTGTTAATATTGTAATCATTTTTATAATTGTCAAACTTTTATTCTTAGATTTTAATAATTTTTGAATGTGGGGTAATATACCAAACTTCAAAAATATGTATATATGTTTGCAGTTTATCTTATGTACACAACAGGGTAAAACAACGCATTTTCAAAGACTGGCATTAAGTTCAGCAAAAGCAACTAATTTTGACGACAAGATGCAAAATATATGTGAAATAACAACAAGACGGAATGAAAAAATGATGTGCACCATTTATCATTCAGCAAACAAACGCCAATATATTTGGAAACTTTGGTAAAATTTAATCATTTTCACACAAATCACCCTCAATAATTTAAATTGTTACTGATTTCTTGCAAATGAGGGCATTGCAAGATCTTAAGTGTGGGAAGGGGTTAAATTCTTTCGGATTTTAAAATTTTTATTTTATACACTTGGTTACCATTAAAAATACTAGTAAAGCAGTAGTTGTATTAGAATCTAGTGCTCTCTGATAATAAAGAACAGCCCTGGTCTTATATACTGACTACCCAATTCTAGTAAAATTTTTCAAAATTTTCAATTAAATGAATTCAAAATCATGTTTATACATATTTATGAACGATAAAACTAGGTTTTAACACCGAAATTATTGTTACCTCGGAAAGGACATAAATTGAGAAACAAACTAAAATGTTAAAATTCATTTAAAATGGAATAGAGGACGATAAAAAGGAAAATAAAAGCCAAGTGTGGGAAAATTTACCAAGTTATCTTAAACATATGTCACATATATCTGTAACAAATAACTGAAAATACTTTTGCTTTGGACTAAACTAAACTGTTTTTACCCGATGAAAGAAAAGAAGAGATGGATCTACACGATGAATCAATTCCATCATTAAAAGGAAGTAAAGTCTTCCGAAAAAGACACGCGCTTCTTGATTTAGGTCATGAAGTTGTCGTCCAGACCAGCTGTAGGTTGACGAAAAATCTAGAAAAGTCATCACTAAAATCAGCAGGAAATCCACGGACCTCAGCATTAAACAGGGTCGCCAAGTGGTCAGATTTATCCTAACCATGAGAAGGATTTATCTTGTAAAATGGGGGGGCACCATGCAAATTAGCTGGATAAGACTAATGAATCAGATCCCCAGAAAGGATAATCTCCTTAAAGATTAAAAATCAGCTTTTAAGACTGATATTACTCAATCCTAGAGATTGACCTTAAAGATTGAGAATTACAAACTCATGGAATTCAATGATATCTAAACTCGAGCTTGAACGAGAAAATATTTTGATCAAAATTACAAACCGATTTGTTTTCTGAAAACCCTATTTTCAATGCGTTCATTACCATTGAACGTAAAATCCTAGGAATCCACCTGGAATTCATTAGGTCACCTTAACTAAATCGGGTGTCAACCGTAAGAACGGTGGTTGCATAATGGTCGAAGACAGGACCTTGTGCCAGACCGAAAAATTATAAGGGTGAGCTTTACTATTGCTCCTACCAAGGATAGTAATTGCGTCCGACACGTTATAGACCATAATTAAAAGCATGTCAGGGGACATTGCCTTAACAGTTGCTTGTTCAACGCTTTCCTTTACAACCGGACGGTAGTTTATCGAAAGGTAATATACGGGACAAGTAAACTGGACGTGTTGCTTTCCAAATACAAGGTTAGCAAGTGGGTGACACAAAACAGCAAGTTTTGAGCTAAAATTTTCAATTCTGAAACCCACCAAACCCACAAAAATATTTTGCAAACACCGGTAAAGGGTTATCCCGGAAAACTTATCTAGGGTAAAAACTAGATTTAATTTTCAAAAGATCAAATGTTTTCATAAAGATCCAATTTCCTTAATGGATCTAAATTTTTATAGTCATGTGGGACTGTAAACCATATCGTTACTACCATTGTTTATACCGCCGTATAGAAAATCACTGATGTACAAAGTGTGAAGAATAAAGAAGTGATTCTAGTATTTCAAAATGATATTGCTTGAGGACAAGCAACGCTCAAGTGTGGGAATATTTGATAATGCTAAAAACGAACATATATTTCATAGCATTATTCCTCAAGAAAGACAAGCTTTTAGTTGCAATTGTTCTATTTACAAGTGATATTCGTTTAAATAATAAAAGGTGAAGACAAAAGACAGATTCGACGAATTGAAGACGCAAACGACCAAAAAGCTCAAAAGTACAAAAGACAATCAAAAAGGTTCCAATTATTGATAAGAAACGTCTCGAAATTACAAGAGTACAAGATTCAAAACGCAAAGTACAAGATATTAAATTGTACGCAAGGACGTTCGAAAATCCGGAACCGGGACCAGAGTCAACTCTTAACGCTCGACGCAACGGACTAAAAATTACAAGTTAACTATGTATATAAATATAATATAATATATAATTAATTATATTAATTATATATATATTATATATATATTAAAAACCGTCGGCAAAGAAAGACTCCAAGGGTGTGAGCTGTAAATTCATTCTCCGCGACTCGCGGAGTTTGAAGAGGATTTCACCGCGAGTCGCGGAGCCCCAAAAATCAACTTTTCCTATAAAAGCAACCGAATTCTGATCGCAATTCATAATCTTTTTCTTCTCTTATCATACGTAAACGATATATATATATATATAATTTATATTTTAATTTTAATTTTAATTCTAATAATAAGGGTATGTTAGCGAATGTTGTAAGGGTGTAAGTCGAAATTCTGTCCGTGTAACGCTACGCTATTTTTAATCATTGTAAGTTATGTTCAACCTTTTTACATTAATGTCTCGTAGCTAAGTTATTATTATGCTTATTTAAAACGAAGTAATCATGATGTTGGGCTAATTACTAAAATTGGGTAATTGGGCTTTGTACCATAATTGGGGTTTGGACAAAAGAACGACACTTGTGGAAATTAGACTATGGGCTATTAATGGGCTTTATATTTGTTTAACTAAATGATAGTTTGTTAATGTTAATATAAAGATTTACAATTGGGCGTCCCTATAAATTACCATATACACTCGATCGGACACGATGGGCGGGGTATTTATATGTACGAATAATCGTTCATTTAACCGGACACGGGAATGGATTAATAGCCACTAGAATAATTAAAACAGGGGTGAAATTACATTCAAGGGTAATTGGTGTAATTGTTAACAAAGTAGTAAAACCTTGGTTTACACGCAGTCGATAACCTGGTGTATTCATTAAACAAAGTATTAAAACCTTGTTACAATTCGAATCCCCAATTAGTTGGAATATTTAACTTCGGGTATAATAATAATTTGACGAGGACACTCGCACTTTATATTTATGACTGATGGACTGTTATGGACAAAAACCAGACGGACAGATTAAATAATCCAGGACAAAGGACAATTAATCCATGGGCATAAAACTAAAATCAACACGTCGAACATCATGATTACGGAAGTTTAAATAAGCATAATTCTTTTATTTCATATTTAATTTCCTTTATTTTATATTTAATTGCACTTCTAATTATCGCACTTTTTAATTATCGCAATTTTATTTTATCGCACTTTTATTGCAATTTCATTATCGTTATTTACTTTACGCTTTAATTTAAAGTCTTTTATTTATTTAATAGTTTACATTAGGTTTTAACTGCGACTAAAGTTTTAAAATCGACAAACCGGTCATTAAACGGTAAAAACCCCCCTTTATAATAATAATATTACTTATATATATGTTTGTATTTTTATAAAAGTAAACTAATATAGCGTTGAGCTTTGTTTAAAAAAAAGATTCCCTGTGGAACGAACCGGACTTACTAAAAACTACACTACTGTATGATTAGGTACACTGCCTATAAGTGTTGTAGCAAGGTTTAAGTATATCCATTCTATAAATAAATAAATATCTTGTGTAAAATTGTATTGTATTTAATAGTTTTTCCTAGTAAAATATAAACTATTTCGTATACAACTCGCATAACATCATATGGATATATATATATATATATATATATATATATATATAGTTAACATGATACTATGATAAGTAAACATATCATTAAGTATATTAACAATGAACTACATATGTAAAAAGAAGACTACTAACTTAATGATTTTTAAACGAGACATATATGTAACGATTATCGTTGTAAAGACATTTAATGTATATATATCATATTAAGAGATATTCATACATGATAATATCATGATAATATAATAATTTAAAATCTCATTTGATATTATAAACATTGGGTTAACAACATTTAACAAGATCGTTAACCTAAAGGTTTCAAAACAACACTTACATGTAACGACTAACGATGACTTAACGACTCAGTTAAAATGTATATACATGTAGTGTTTTAATATGTATTTATACACTTTTGAAAGACTTCAATACACTTATCAAAATACTTCTACTTAACAAAAATGCTTACAATTACATCCTCGTTCAGCTTCATCAACAATTCTACTCGTATGCACCCGTATTCGTACTCGTACAATACACAGCTTTTAGATGTATGTAATATTGGTATATACACTCCAATGATCAGATCTTAGCAGCCCATGTGAGTCACCTAACACATGTGGGAACCATCATTTGGCAACTAGCATGAAATATCTCATAAAATTATAAAAATATGAGTAATCATTCATGACTTATTTACATGAAAACAAAATTACATATCCTTTATATCTAATCCATACACCAACGACCAAAAACACCTACAAACACTTTCATTCTTCAATTTTCTTCATCTAATTGATCTCTCTCAAGTTCTATCTTCAAGTTCTAAGTGTTCTTCATAAATTCTACAAGTTCTAGTTACATAAAATCAAGAATACTTTCAAGTTTGCTAGCTCACTTCCAATCTTGTAAGGTGATCATCCAACCTCAAGAAATCTTTGTTTCTTACAGTAGGTTATCATTCTAATACAAGGTAATAATCATATTCAAACTTTGGTTCAATTTCTATAACTTTAACAATCTTATTTCAAGTGATGATCTTACTTGAACTTGTTTTCGTGTCATGATTCTGCTTCAAGAACTTCGAGCCATCCAAGGATCCGTTGAAGCTAGATCCATTTTCTCTTTTCCAGTAGGTTTATCCAAGGAACTTAAGGTAGTAATGATGTTCATAACATCATTTGATTCATACATATAAAGCCATCTTATTCGAAGGTTTAAACTTGTAATCACTAGAACATAGTTTAGTTAATTCTAAACTTGTTCGCAAACAAAAGTTAATCCTTCTAAATTGACTTTTAAAATCAACTAAACACATGTTCTATATCTATATGATATGCTAACTTAATGATTTAAAACCTGGAAACACGAAAAATATCGTAAAACCGAATTTACGCCGTCGTAGTAACACCGCGGGCTGTTTTGGGTTAGTTAATTAAAAACTATGATAAACTTTGATTTAAAAGTTGTTATTCTGAGAAAATGATTTTTATTATGAACATGAAACTATATCCAAAAATTATGGTTAAACTCAAAGTGGAAGTATGTTTTCTAAAATGGTCATCTAGGCGTCGTTCTTTCGACTGAAATGACTACCTTTACAAAAACGACTTGTAACTTATTTTTCTGACTATAAACCAATACTTTTTCTATTTAGATTCATAAAATAGAGTTCAATATGATACCATAGCAATTTGATTCACTCAAAACGGATTTAAAATGAAGAAGTTATGGGTAAAACAAGATTGGATAATTTTTCTCATTTTAGCTACGTGAAAATTGGTAACAAATCTATTCCAACCATAACTTAATCAACTTGTATTATATATTATGTAATCTTGAGATACCATAGACACGTATACAATGTTTTGACCTATCATGTCGACACATCTATATATATTTCGGAACAACCATAGACACTCTATATGTGAATGTTGGAGTTAGCTATACAGGGTTGAGGTTGATTCCAAAGTATATATAGTTTGAGTTGTGATCAATACTGAGGTACGTATACACTGGGTCGTGGATTGATTCAAGATAATATTTATCGATTTATTTCTGTACATCTAACTGTGGACAACTAGTTGTAGGTTACTAACGAGGACAGCTGACTTAATAAACTTAAAACATCAAAATATATTAAAAGTGTTGTAAATATAGGTTCGTGAATCAACCAGTGGCCAAGTCTTACTTCCCGATGAAGTAAAAATCTGTGAAAGTGAGTTATAGTCCCACTTTTAAAATCTAATATTTTTGGGATGAGAATACATGCAGGTTTTATAAATGATTTACAAAATAGACACAAGTACGTGAAACTACATTCTATGGTTGAATTATCGAAATCGAATATGCCCCTTTTTATTAAGTCTGGTAATCTAAGAATTAGGGAACAGACACCCTAATTGACGCAAATCCTAAAGATAGATCTATTGGGCCTAACAAACCCCATCCAAAGTACCGGATGCTTTAGTACTTCGAAATTTATATCATATCCGAAGGGTGTCCCGGAATGATGGGGATATTCTTATATATGCATCTTGTTAATGTCGGTTACCAGGTGTTCACCATATGAATGATTTTTATCTCTATGTATGGGATGTGTATTGAAATATGAAATCTTGTGGTCTATTATTATGATTTGATATATATAGGTTAAACCTATAACTCACCAACATTTTTGTTGACGTTTTAAGCATGTTTATTCTCAGGTGATTATTAAGAGCTTCCGCTGTCGCATACTTAAATAAGGACGAGATTGGAGTCCATGCTTGTATGATATTGTGTAAAAACTGCATTCAAGAAACTTATTTTGTTGTAACATATTTGTATTGTAAACCATTATGTAATGGTCGTGTGTAAACATGATATTTTAGATTATCATTATTTGATAATCTACGTAAAGCTTTTTAAACCTTTATTGATGAAATAAAGGTTATGGTTTGTTTTAAAATGAATGCATTCTTTGAAAAACGTCTCATATAGAGGTCAAAACCTCGCAACGAAATCAATTAATATGGAACGTTTTTAATCAATAAGAACGGGACATTTCAGTTGGTATCCGAGCGTTGGTCTTAGAGAACCAGAATTTTGCATTAGTGTGTCTTATCGAGTTTGTTAGGATGCATTAGTGAGTCTGGACTTCGACCGCGTTTACTTGAAAAATGATTGCTTAACAAATTTTGTTGGAAACTATATATTTTTAACATGTGAATATTATGTGATATATTAATCTCTTAACGCGTTTGATATTATGTGATAGATGTCTACCTCTAGAACAAGTCCCATTGATTCACCTAATAATAATGAAGAGTCAAATGTAAATTGGAATGATTCGTGGACTGATTCACAAGTTCCCGAAGAGGAACCGGAAGAAGAGTCGGAACCGGAGGAAGAATCGGAACCGGAAGAAGAATCGGAACCGGATGAAGAAATAGAACCGGTGGGGGAAATAATAAAACGGTTAAGTAAAAGAAAATCCTCAACCAACCGACCAAGGTTAATTATGGTCAATGGTGTTTCCGCCAAGGAATCAAAATATTGGGAGGATTACCAATTCTCCGATGAATCGGATTCCGACGAGAATTCCGATGATGTTATAGAAATTACCCCAACTGAATTTAAAAAGGCAAAAGAAAATAATAAGGGAAAGGGCATAAAAATAGAGAAATCTAATTCCAACCCCGATGAACTTTATATGTATCATCAACCCCCGAAGTCCTTAAGTTGTAACAATGACCCGGGAACCTCTAAACCACCAGGTTTTTCTAAACCGTTGTGGAAAACGACAGCTCGTATTAGGGGAACATCATATATCCCTAGAAACTTGGCAAAACGAACCAAAACCGAAGAAGAAGAAACGATCGAGTCGGAATAAGATAGTTGTATTCGTGTGGTGTAATATATGTAATATAGTGTGCTTATGCTTTATGATATATGTAAAAATTGCTTAATAATAAGTATTTTTTTTATGAATCTAACTCTTGTCTATTTTACAGTATAAAAACACAAAATTGATAGACAACCCAATATTTTAAGAGACCTACCCGGAGACATGATTGATGAAATCTTGTCTAGAGTCGGTCAGAATTCTTCGGCACAACTATCTACGGCGAAATCAGTTTGTAAGACATTCGAAGAACGTTCCAAGAATGTCTTGGTTTATAAGGGACTTTCGTTTGAAAGATGGGGGATATCACATTGGGAAACCCATAAGTTACGACGTGTTTACTTTGACGCATATATTGCGGGGAACCCAAATGCTATTTTACGCAACGGGTTAAGAAATTATTTTGACTCAATGTATCCGAATATAGGACTTCATGATTTAGAAAAAGCGGCTAACATGCAACATAAAGAAGCATGTTATGCTTACGGATTAGTAATGTTCGCTTCTCACCAAAGTGAGAACAAGAACATCGGGCTACAACAATTAAACAAAACGTTCCTACAAGTGACGGAGTCGGTAATTGGGGTAAGAAATGAGGTTTTTAGATTGTTACAGGACTGTTGGACATTACGTAACCCTCGTCCCTTTGACGACGTTACAACACGCTGTCTTATCAACGGCCATAACGGTTATGTTCCACAAGACCAAGGATGGGAAGTAATCCTAGTAAAACCAGAATGCATGACTTGTTTCTGGACGTATGAATTACGTGTCTTTGTTGCCTTTGCTGAACGACTTGTGTACTAGCTAGAATTATCTTCACAACCATCTTGTATCAAATTTATTGTGTGCTATATTTCATGCTATATGTAAAATAAGCGGTATTGTAAGTTTGTAAAATATTGTGTAAAAGTTTGAACGCGAAATATTATTATAATCAGTTTTTCATATAGAATTGTAGTAGTTGAATTGTATATTAGCTACTAAGTATGAACTTAACGGGTAGGTACTACCCGAATTTAAACTTATAAAACGCTAATATGAAGAAAAAGCTTTTATAAATGAGTTCATATTATGCTACGAAATACTATTAACTACTCTTAATATTCTGTATGATTAACTTGTTCCATTTGACTATTTTGAAGGAAATGGCACCGACTACTCGAGACACTGTGAATATGAATGAAGAGGAATTCCGTACTTTTCTAGCTTCAAACATAGCCGCAGTACAGGCTGCACTACATACCAACAATAACCTTGGATCTAGCAGTACAGGAAATCGTGTAGGATGCACCTACAAAGAATTCACTGCCTGCAAACCTTTGGAATTTGATGGAACCGAAGGACCGATCGGATTGAAATGGTGGACCGAGAAGGTCGAATCGGTGTTTGCCATAAGTAAGTGTACTGAAGAGGACAAAGTGAAGTACGCTACGCATACCTTCACAGGTTCTGCGTTAACATGGTGGAATACCTATCTAGAGCAAGTGGGACAAGACGATGCGTACGCACTACCGTGGTCAGCATTCAAGCACTTGATGAACGAGAAGTACCATCCCAGAACCGAGGTCAATAAGCTCAAGACAGAACTTAGAGGGTTACGAACCCAAGGATTTGATATTACCACGTACGAAAGACGATTCACAGAATTGTGCCTATTGTGTCCGGGAGCATTCGAAGATGAGGAAGAGAAGATTGACGCGTTTGTGAAAGGATTACCGGAAAGAATCCAAAAAGATATAAGTTCACACGAGCCCGCCTCCATACAACAGGCATGTAGAATGGCTCACAAACTAGTGAACCAGATTGAAGATAGAATTAAAGAACAGACTGCTGAAGAGGCCAATGTGAAGCAAGTCAAAAGAAAGTGGGAGGAAAACGGTGATAAGAATCACCAATACAACAACAACAGCAATTACAACAATAATCGCAACAATTATCCCAACAATCGCAACATCAATCGCAACTACAACAAACGGCCCAACAACAACAACAATAACAACAACAACAACAACAACAACAACAACAACAACAACAACAACAACAACAACAACAACAACAACAGCAACTACAACAATCATCCCAACAACAATAATAACCGCAACAACAACAACAATCAGAAGCAGCTATGCCAAAGGTGTGAAAAGTATCACTCGGGGTTCTGCACCAAATTTTGCAACAAGTGTAAAAGAAATGGTCATAGCGCGGCGAAGTGTGAGGTCTACGGACCAGGGGTTAACAGAACGAAAGGAACAAATGGTGTCGGAACGAGTAATGGCGGAGCAAGTAGTGTCGGAGCAAGTTATGCCAATGTAGTTTGTTATAAATATGGAAAACTGGGCCACATTATTAGAAATTGCCCGAACCAGGAGAACACGAATGGACAAGGCCGCGGAAGAGTTTTCAATATTAATGCGGCAGAGGCACAGGAAGACCCGGAGCTTGTTACGGGTACGTTTCTTATTGACAATAAATCTGCTTACGTTTTATTTGATTCGGATACGGATAGAAGCTATATGAGTAGAGATTTTTGTGCTAAATTAAGTTGTCCATTGACGCCTTTGGATAGTAAATTTTTACTCGAATTAGCAAATGGTAAATTAATTTCAGCAGATAATATATGTCGGAATCGAGAAATTAAACTGGTTAGCGAAACATTTAAGATTGATTTGATACCAGTAGAGTTAGGAAGTTTTGATGTGATAATCGGTATGGACTGGTTGAAAGAAGTGAAAGCAGAGATCGTTTGTTACAAAAATGCAATTCGCATTATACGAGAAAAAGGAAAACCCTTAATGGTGTACGGAGAAAAGGGCAACACGAAGCTACATCTTATTAGTAATTTGAAGGCACAAAAACTAATAAGAAAAGGTTGCTATGCTGTTCTAGCACACGTCGAGAAAGTACAAACTGAAGAAAAGAGCATCAATGATGTTCCTATTGCAAAAGAATTTCCCGATGTATTTCCGAAAGAATTACCGGGATTACCCCCACATCGATCCGTTGAATTTCAAATAGATCTTGTACCAGGAGCTGCACCAATAGCTCGTGCTCCTTACAGACTCGCACCCAGCGAGATGAAAGAACTGCAAAGCCAATTACAAGAACTTTTAGAGCGTGGTTTCATTCGACCAAGCACATCACCGTGGGGAGCTCCTGTTTTGTTTGTCAAGAAGAAAGATGGTACATTCAGGTTGTGTATCGACTACCGAGAGTTGAACAAACTTACCATCAAGAACCGCTACCCACTACCGAGAATCGATGACTTATTTGATCAACTACAAGGCTCGTCTGTTTATTCAAAGATTGACTTACGTTCCGGGTATCATCAAATGCGGGTGAAAGAAGATGATATTCCAAAGACTGCTTTCAGAACACGTTACGGTCATTACGAGTTTATGGTCATGCCGTTTGGTTTAACTAATGCACCAGCTGTGTTCATGGACCTTATGAACCGGGTGTGTGGACCATACCTTGACAAGTTTGTCATTGTTTTCATTGATGACATACTTATTTACTCAAAGAATGACCAAGAACACGGTGAACATTTGAGAAAGGTGTTAGAAGTATTGAGGAAGGAAGAATTGTACGCTAAGTTTTCAAAGTGTGCATTTTGGTTGGAAGAAGTTCAATTCCTCGGTCACATAGTGAACAAAGAAGGTATTAAGGTGGATCCGGCAAAGATAGAAACTGTTGAAAAGTGGGAAATCCCGAAAACTCCGAAACACATACGCCAGTTTTTAGGGCTAGCTGGTTACTACAGAAGGTTCATCCAAGACTTTTTCAGAATAGCAAAACCCTTGACTGCATTAACGCATAAAGGGAAGAAATTTGAATGGAAGGATGAACAAGAGAAAGCGTTTCAGTTATTGAAGAAAAAGCTAACTACGGCACCTATATTGTCATTGCCTGAAGGGAATGATGATTTTGTGATTTATTGTGACGCATCAAAGCAAAGTATCGGTTGTGTATTAATGCAACGAACGAAGGTGATTGCTTATGCGTCTAGACAATTGAAGATTCACGAACAAAATTATACGACGCATGATTTGGAATTAGGCGCGGTTGTTTTTGCATTAAAGACTTGGAGGCACTACTTATATGGGGTCAAAAGTATTATATATACCAACCACAAAAGTCTTCAACACATATTTAATCAGAAACAACTGAATATGAGGCAGCGTAGGTGGATTGAATTGTTGAATGATTACGACTTTGAGATTCGTTACCACCCGGGGAAGGCAAATGTGGTAGCCGATGCCTTGAGCAGGAAGGACAGAGAACCCATTCGAGTAAAATCTATGAATATAATGATTCATAATAACCTTACTACTCAAATAAAGGAGGCGCAACAAGGAGTTTTAAAAGAGGGAAATTTAAAGGATGAAATACCCAAAGGATCGGAGAAGCATCTTAATATTCGGGAAGACGGAACCCGGTATAGGGCTGAAAGGATTTGGGTACCAAAATTTGGAGATATGAGAGAAATGGTACTTAGAGAAGCTCATAAAACCAGATACTCAATACATCCTGGAACGGGAAAGATGTACAAGGATCTCAAGAAACATTTTTGGTGGCCAGGTATGAAAGCCGATGTTGCTAAATACGTAGGAGAATGTTTGACGTGTTCTAAGGTCAAAGCTGAGCATCAGAAACTATCAGGTCTACTTCAACAACCCGAAATTCCGGAATGGAAATGGGAAAACATTACCATGGATTTCATCACTAAATTGCCAAGGACTGCAAGTGGTTTTGATACTATTTGGGTAATAGTTGATCGTCTCACCAAATCAGCACACTTCCTACCAATAAGAGAAGATGACAAGATGGAGAAGTTAGCACGACTGTATTTGAAGGAAGTCATCTCCAGACATGGAATACCAATCTCTATTATCTCTGATAGAGATGACAGATTTATTTCAAGATTCTGGCAGACATTACAGCAAGCATTAGGAACTCGTCTAGACATGAGTACTGTCTATCATCCACAAACTGATGGGCAGAGCGAAAGGACGATACAAACGCTTGAAGACATGCTACGAGCATGTGTTATTGATTTCGGAAACAGTTGGGATCGACATCTACCGTTAGCAGAATTTTCCTACAACAACAGCTACCATTCAAGCATTGAGATGGCGTCGTTTGAAGCACTTTATGGTAGAAAGTGCAGGTCTCTGATTTGTTAGAGTGAAGTGGGGGATAGACAGATTACGGGTCCGGAGATAATACAAGAAACTACCGAGAAGATCATCCAAATTCAACAACGTTTGAAAACAGCCCAAAGTCGACAAAAGAGCTATGCTGATATTAAAAGAAAAGATATAGAATTTGAAATTGGAGAGATGGTCATGCTTAAAGTTGCACCTTGGAAAGGCGTTGTTCGATTTGGTAAACGAGAAAAATTAAATCCAAGGTATATTGGACCATTCAAGATTATTGATCGTGTCGGACCAGTAGCTTACCGACTTGAGTTACCTCAACAACTCGCGACTGTACATAACACTTTCCACGTCTCGAATTTGAAGAAATGTTTTGCTAAAGAAGATCTCACTATTCCGTTAAATGAAATCCAAATCAACGAAAAACTTCAATTTATCAAAGAACCCGTCGAAATAATGGATCGTGAGGTTAAAAGACTTAAGCAAAACAAGATACCAATTGTTAAGGTTCGATGGAATGCTCGTAGAGGACCCGAGTTCACCTGGGAATGAGAAGATCAGATGAAGAAGAAATACCCGCATTTATTTCTAGAAGATACGTCAACACCTCCAACTGCTTAAAATTTCGGGACGAAATTTATTTAACGGGTAGGTACTGTAGTGACCCGAACTTTTCCATGTTTATATATATATATATATTAAATGAAATTGTTATTTACATGATTAAGTGTTTCCAATATGTTAAGCAATCAAACTTGTTAAGACTTGATTAATTGAAATATGTTTCATATAGACAATTGACCACCCAAGTTGACCGGTGATTCACGAACGTTAAAACTTGTAAAAACTATATGATGACATATATATGGATATATATATAGTTAACATGATACTATGATAAGTAAACATATCATTAAGTATATTAACAATGAACTACATATGTAAAAAGAAGACTACTAACTTAATGATTTTTAAACGAGACATATATGTAATGATTATCGTTGTAAAGACATTTAATGTATATATATATCATATTAAGAGATATTCATACATGATAATATCATGATAATATAATAATTTAAAATCTCATTTGATATTATAAACATTGGGTTAACAACATTTAACAAGATCGTTAACCTAAAGGTTTCAAAACAACACTTACATGTAACGACTAACGATGACTTAACGACTCAGTTAAAATGTATATACATGTAGTGTTTTAATATGTATTTATACACTTTTGAAAGACTTCAATACACTTATCAAAATACTTCTACTTAACAAAAATGCTTACAATTACATCCTCGTTCAGTTTCATCAATAATTCTACTCGTATGCACCCGTATTCGTACTCGTACAATACACAGCTTTTAGATGTATGTACTATTGGTATATACACTCCAATGATCAGATTTTAGTAGCCCATGTGAGTCACCTAACACATGTGGGAACCATCATTTGGCAACTAGCATGAAATATCTCATAAAATTACAAAAATATGAGTAATCATTCATGACTTATTTACATGAAAACAAAATTACATATCCTTTATATCTAATCCATACACCAACGACTAAAAATACCTACAAACACTTTCATTCTTCAATTTTCTTCATCTAATTAATCTCTCTCAAGTTCTATCTTCAAGTTCTAAGTGTTCTTCATAAATTCTACAAGTTCTAGTTACATAAAATCAAGAATACTTTCAAGTTTGCTAGCTCACTTCCAATCTTGTAAGGTGATCATCCAACCTTAAGAAATCTTTGTTTCTTACAGTAGGTTATCATTCTAATACAAGGTAATAATCATATTCAAACTTTGGTTCAATTTCTATAACTATAACAATCTTATTTCAAGTGATGATCTTACTTGAACTTGTTTTCGTGTCATGATTCTGCTTCAAGAACTTCGAGCCATCCAAGGATCCGTTGAAGCTAGATCCATTTTTCTATTTTCCAGTAGGTTTATCCAAGGAACTTAAGGTAGTAATGATGTTCATAACATCATTTGATTCATACATATAAAGCTATCTTATTCGAAGGTTTAAACTTGTAATCACTAGAACATAGTTTAGTTAATTCTAAACTTGTTCGCAAACAAAAGTTAATCCTTCTAAATTCACTTTTAAAATCAACTAAACACATGTTCTATATCTATATGATATGCTAACTTAATGATTTAAAACCTGGAAACACGAAAAATACCGTAAAACCGAATTTACGCCGTCGTAGTAACACCGCGGGCTGTTTTGGGTTAGTTAATTAAAAACTATGATAAACTTTGATTTAAAAGTTGTTATTCTGAGAAAATGATTTTTATTATGAACATGAAACTATATCCAAAAATTATGGTTAAACTCAAAGTGGAAGTATGTTTTCTAAAATGGTCATCTAGACGTCGTTCTTTCGACTGAAATGACTACCTTTACAAAAACGACTTGTAACTTATTTTTCCGACTATAAACCTATACTTTTTCTATTTAGATTCATAAAATAGAGTTCAATATGAAACCATAGCAATTTGATTCACTCAAAACGGATTTAAAATGAAGAAGTTATGGGTAAAACAAGATTGGATAATTTTTCTCATTTTAGCTACGTGAAAATTGGTAACAAATCTATTCCAACCATAACTTAATCAACTTGTATTATATATTATGTAATCTTGAGATACCATAGACACGTATACAATGTTTTGACCTATCATGTCGACACATCTATATATATTTCGGAACAACCATAGACACTCTATATGTGAATGTTGGAGTTAGCTATACAGGGTTGAGGTTGATTCCAAAATATATATAGTTTGAGTTGTGATCAATACTGAGGTACGTATACACTAGGTCGTGGATTGATTCAAGATAATATTTATCGATTTATTTCTGTACATCTAACTGTGGACAACTAGTTGTAGGTTACTAACGAGGACAGCTGACTTAATAAACTTAAAACATCAAAATATATTAAAAGTGTTGTAAATATATTTTGAACATACATTGATATATATGTATATATTGTTATAGGTTCGTGAATCAACCAGTGGCCAAGTCTTACTTCCCGACGAAGTAAAAATATGTGAAAGTGAGTTATAGTCCCACTTTTAAAATCTAATATTTTTGGGATGAGAATACATGCAGGTTTTATAAATGATTTACAAAATAGACACAAGTACGTGAAACTACATTCTATGGTTGAATTATCGAAATCGAATATGCCCCTTTTTATTAAGTCTGGTAATCTAAGAATTAGGGAACAGACACCCTAATTGACGCGAATCCTAAAGATAGATCTATTGGGCCTAACAAACCCCATCCAAAGTACCGGATGCTTTAGTACTTCGAAATTTATATCATATCTGAAGGGTGTCCCGGAATGATGGGGATATTCTTATATATGCATCTTGTTAATGTCGGTTACCAGGTGTTCACCATATGAATGATTTTTATCTCTATGTATGGGATGTGTATTGAAATATGAAATCTTGTGGTCTATTATTATGATTTGATATATATAGGTTAAACCTATAACTCACCAACATTTTTGTTGACGTTTTAAGCATGTTTATTCTCAGGTGATTATTAAGAGCTTCCGCTGTCGCATACTTAAATAAGGACGAGATTGGAGTCCATGCTTGTATGATATTGTGTAAAAACTGCATTCAAGAAACTTATTTTGTTGTAACATATTTGTATTGTAAACCATTATGTAATGGTCGTGTGTAAACATGATATTTTAGATTATCATTATTTGATAATCTACGTAAAGCTTTTTAAACCTTTATTGATGAAATAAAGGTTATGGTTTGTTTTAAAATGAATGCAGTCTTTGAAAAACGTCTCATATAGAGGTCAAAACCTCGCAACGAAATCAATTAATATGGAACGTTTTTAATCAATAAGAACGGGACATTTCAATATCCCTCCTCATCAATGGGCAAGGAGTCACTTCACTGGGAGGGCTGTTTCTGATGTTTTACTTAGCAATATGTGTGAGGTTTTTAATAGATGGCTTATTGATGCAAGAGACAAACCCATTGTCACAGCTCTAGAGTACATTAGGGAGTATTGTATGAAAAGGATTGTGAATGTTATCAAGAAAAAGTCAAAGTGTGATGGCCCTTTAAGTATTGGAGCTGCTAAAGTTTTTGAAAAAATCAAATCTGAAGCTAACAAGTGCACTGTTTTATGGGGAGGAAACCAAAAATACCAAGTTAGTAGACCAGCAATCAATGGACAACCAGCTGAGCAGTTTGTTGTTGATATGGAGACCAGAACTTGTGCCTGTAGAAAGTGGGAGTTAACTGGCATACCATGCAAACATGCAGTTGCAGTCAACTGGAATATGGTTGAAAATGGTTTTTGAAGTTGGTGATCCAGAAACTTGGGTTCATTCTGTGTATCAGTTAACTACTTGGAACAATACCTATCAGTTTACAATTGAGCCTTTGAATGGCAGGCATTTATGGCCAAAATCTGGTGATTTGTACACACTTGTGGCTCCAAAAAAGATTTCCATTCCTGGAAGACCTAAGAAAAAAAGAAGGATGTCTGCAAATGAAGTTGATGAGATTGGTGAAGGAGGAAAACTGTCAACACAAGGTAACATTTATTTAACTTTTACAATTTTTTCCTATTTACTTAGTTTAAATTTCTTAGCATGGTTGTTTTCCTATATAACTATCAGGTAAGTTGAAGAAGTGTGGATCATGTGCAGAGTATGGACATAATAAGAGAGGTTGTCCTAAAGGAAAAGGGGATGCATCTACTAGTGGTGGTGGAAGTGTGAATAAGAAGGGAAAGGCTGCAGCAGTTGGGAGGAAGAAGAAATAGATAATTCTGTTGGATCTTTTGTTATGGTTGTGAACTTGAACAATTCTACCTGTCTTTTGGTACTTGTGTAATGGTGTGATGAGTAAACTAATTGTCTTTTGGTACTTGGATCTTTTGTTTAGTGTTTATGTAATGATAGTAAACTAATTGTCTTATGTTCACTATGTAATGGTTGTTTTAATTTGACATTTCAAGTTGTTTCCATTGTTATTTGATGTTACATGTTCAAATCAGGTTAAAGACAATTGCAATTGCATTTTTGGATAACAAAAACTGAATAGGGAAGCAAATTGCTATTGCATTTTGGTACCTGTGTTGCATTACATCAACAATTGTATATGTTTACATTCTACAAACACATCTTGATCAAATAACCTTTCATTTCATTCATTACTTCAACATCCATACACTGATTTCATTTACATATAGCCACAATAAAACTAAACCTTCCAAAACATACCAAACACATGCTAAACCAAAAGCTTCCAAAACATACCAAGGACATACTAAAACAAAAGCTTCTAAAACACTACATTGTAGATCAATTACTAAAGTAATACATGGCAAGCACACACCAACTAAAAATGCACATTAACTTCTAAGTCCTAGAATTTCTTTCTTCATTACGAAGTCGTTCATACACTGCAGCTATCACTGGATTCGGAGGATCGTACCATGCAAAGAATGTGCAACTACCCCTCTGCAACATATATAATCCATCAAAATTAATTATACAAATTAGGGACGAATTTAGGGTTTTTGATAATTACATGTGATGCACAACAATAGAATCGACGACCAGGGTTAGCATCTGTTCCCGAAATACGAACAACAGCTGGACGACCACACCAGCATTCCATCTCGATCGAACGATTTGTGAATGTTTTTTTTAGGGTTTTTAATTGCAATTGATTTGGGGATGTTGATCGTCGATGGAGGGAACCCATTTAATTTATAAGCGAACGTGCCATCTGTTTAAACTGCAAAATGACCAAAATAGCCATCACATTTCATGCACGTGATGGCAGTTAACGTCCAACTTTGACGTCTGACTGACGGAGGGACGCGTAAACACAAAGAGTGATAATAGAGGGATTCTGAAAGCCAAAAAAAAACTCGAGGGACGTTGTTTGCTTTTTGGGGTAAAACCGAGGGACCAACGGCACAATTATTTCTTTTTAAAATAAGTTTAAAAATCTAATTGAGTTACAAATTGATTCAAAAACTTAAATACGTCTGATTGAAATAAATTTAACGATTCCATTGAACTACCATTGAATTATATCTTAACTACATTGAACAATCACTAAACAAGCACCAACAAAAACTTGAATAATCTAACAATACGAATAGAGAGATTCAACATAAAGTCAATCATCGACTAGCCTTTGGTAGCGTGAACCTGGGATAATTTAAGAAAAATGAAAAACATCCCCCTAAAATGGCACCAAGACCAATAAACCTACAGAAAAATAATAGGCGAAAACATACGAGAACGAAGATCAATCCAACCCTTTAGCGAATTTTCGTAATTATCTTTAATTGAAAATCAAAATCATCAATCAATCAATATCAATATAGAAAACACACTGAAAGACCAGGGGTTTCTTTGTGGTGATTTGGGGGGTGTGCGACGGTTCATTCTATAGTTGAAAGATTAGCGTTTTCTTCCTTGGTCTTCTGACCGGAATTCGGCAGTTGTTTGTTATTATGAGTGTAGTTCCTGATGTAGTATGCTGAGTTCATTTTAGTGTTATTTTATTTATTGTATTAGTACATTTGATATTTAGATTTTTCATTATTGGTATGTTAGACATGCCGTTTTAGTATAGTGTGTGTCTCACTATGTTGGTGGGCTCGTTTACTTTGAATTCGATAGCTGTCGTTGTTTTTATTGTAGTTTGGATCTTCTAGTATCAGATTTGATTGTTTGATATTTGGATTTATTATATCTTATTGTGTTTTTTTATTAACGAGGAAATTCCGTATAAACGAGCACATTAGCTTGTTCATAAAGGGTAAATCTCGGGTAATCAAGCTCTCCGAACGCGAGACCTGGTACTGGGTGAATTGCGCATTATCCGCACCCCTACTCACACTTTCTTTCTGAACAATTTGACATATACAGAAATCGAACTCGAGTGATGTACTTTATTGGACACATCAATGGCAAAGTAAGTGAAATATGGCAAGCCTAGATGGTTTTTTATTACTCATGTTTTTTAGAAAGAAAAGAAGTAAGAAAACAAACTGAAATTATAAACTAGGAAAATGTTATAATATATAAATATATATATATAAATGGATAGTCAATTATTGATACACAAAAGTAATATTATTGTATTACCTAAACTTGTGATATTTTTGCTATAAATAGCCATGAATGCAAGCATTAAACTTGCACCATTTCTCACACTTACAAAGTGTTTCTTTCTTTCTCTCCATTATCATCTTTGTTCTTACACTTCATTATTAGTATTCTTAATCAAGAATCAAACCACTAAAGGTAGTTATAAGCCTACTGAATTATAACACGTTATCAGCACGATAATCTTAATACTAATTATGGTTGGCTCTACCTCCTAAATGATATATGGTCGGTTATACCACCTGAATAATATATGGTCGACACTGTCATCTAATTATCATTTATGTTACTAACCAATGGCGGAACCAGGATTTAGTGATGGGGGAGGCTTACTCAATAATCGGAGTAAAGAAAAAAAATAGTACAAATCAGAACGAGATATATATTGTAAACAATGTAAACAAACATAACCATTTCTAAATAAAATTAACATATGATTCAAATCCATACATAAGTTTATCGAAAATAATCTGAAAAATAATAAAAATGCACGCGTTGACCATGTTTCTTGAGGTATCCTGTCAATAGTAGTTAAGTTACTACCTTAGTTAAAATGCTAATAAAAGATATAGCAAAACGTAAACATTTAAAAAATTGTACCTAATGTGGTAGAAGTTGGACGCGTCTACGCTTCTTGACAGCAAAATCATCTGTTATGTCATCCGAAGTAAATGAATCAATTTCCCTTTCAATGTAAAGAATCAAACAACTTTTAAGATAGTCATCACCCATGCTACAACGAAGTCTCGTTTTCATAATCTTCATTGCTGAAAAAGCTCTTTCACTTGTTGCTGTTGAAACCGGAAGAGTTAATACAAGACGAATCAATCTGTTAAGCATTGGATACACTTTAACCCTCCCAGTTTGTTGTAGGCCTCTACATAACTCTGCAATCGTTTGAACATTTTTTTAACTCTGGATCATTAAGCAAATCAAGCTCATAATGTTGCAACTCAGATTTCAGCTGAATATTTTCTTGCTCTGTAAAGTCCAAAGGATAGAATTTTTTTGCTAGACTACAAATATCAGCTTTATTGAATGGCTTTTTTGGGTTTAGAGCAACACTGAGTCGAAGAAGTTCTGTCACAGACTCATTAAATCTAGAGTTCAACTCTTGCAACTGACTATCAATAGCTGCAAAGAATACGTCAACTCGATAATGATGTTCAACAGTCACATTGTCCTTTCCCGAACGAGACCGGATAATGTCTTTGTAAGATTGACTCATTTCAGGAACTTGGATGTTATTAGTCTCACAAAAAGAAACAACTTTATCGAAAAGTGATTGCCATCCTTCATCTCTTAGATTTTGAATCAAACTCTTAGTAGTGGAAACCAAAGACAAAGCATTGACGATATCTTGAGATTTGCGTTGCAAAGCTTGACAAAGATTATCAGTTTTCTTCATTATTTTCTTCATCAAACGCATCACAAAAACAAAATCAAATGATAATAAGTGTGTGAGAGCAAAAGAAGCATCACCTTTTTGAGAAGAAGTAGATCCGTTAATAGCAATATCACGTAGTACTACAATGGAGGGACCGTATAATCTCAACAAGCTACGTATAGATCGATAGTGTGAACTCCATCTTGTATCTCCGGGTCGTTGCAAACTTTGGATTTGATTTACGCCTTTACCAGTCTCAAGTTCTCCAGTTTCAGCCAAAAGTGAAATTTCAGATATTTGAGCATCTTGTAATTGATCGTGACGCTTGGAAGAAGAATCAATGACATTAATTATAAATTTCAAATTTTTAAAAAATTTATGCACTTCGACCACCTCTTTAGATGCTGCAACTAAAGCTAGTTGCAACTGATGAGCAAAACAATGTATATAATACGCGTAAGGGCATTCTTTTAAAATTAAAGCTTGTAATCCATTCCATTCCCCACTCATATTACTAGCCCCATCATAACCTTGACCTCGAATATCTTGAAAATCAAGTTTATGAAAAGAAAGAGATGACAAGATTTCATTTTTTAATGTCAATGCGGTAGTATCTTTGACATGAACCAAGTCTAAAAACCTTTCTTTTACATGCCCATCTCGGTCAACGAATCTCACAACAATTGCCATTTGCTCTTTCTTAGATTCATCTCGTGACTCATCAACGATCAAACAAAATTTTGCATTCCCGATTTCATCACGAATTGTCTGTTGAACTTTTCTAGCAAAAATATGCAAAATTTCTTTTTGCACATTAGGTGAAGTATATTGGGCATTTTGTGGAGCATTATCTAAAACAACATTCTCAACTTCCTTGTTGTAAGAAGAAATAAACTTTAGCAATTCTAAAAAGTTTCCCCGATTTATTGAACCAGGCCGCTCATCATGGCCCCTAAGAGCACAAGCTTGCATCGTGAGCCATTTAATTACCTCAACAGAAGTTTTGACTCGCAATCTATGGTCCATAATCTCTTGCGCTGTTTGTTTTTCTATCACATTTTCTATATGACAATGCTCGTTTCTAAAATCCTCATAACATTTCACAGAAAAATTATGAGCAGAAGCCGGAGATGTACCTTCATGTTTAATGAATGCACAATCTTTACCACAATTAATCTTTTTCCATTTATTGAACCCCTTTGCAGTAAATCTATCTGAACCAGCTCGTCCAATAGGTTTCTTATTAAATAGATAACATGGAAAACAATATGCAGCATCTTTTTCTAGAGAATATTCTAACCACCAAAATCTACCAAACCAAGCTGCTTGAAAGCTTCGATTGCCATTTGACCCACTAGCACTTAGAGGATAATTCGATCTGTGAATTTGATAAGGTCCCAATTTAATATATTCTCGTCTAATCTCATTACGTTGGTTACTTGGATATTCTACTATTGCAGGTCGTAGACCGGGATCCCTAACTAATGAATCTAACTTAAACTCTCTAGAGTTTGGCTTGTCATTCTTTTCATCATTAATTGGAGGAGACTCTTCCACATTATCATCATTCGTTTGTGGTTGTGCTTCATTAACATCTTTCACAACATTATTTACTTTTTTTTTGTGATTGTTGATCATCGGCAACATTAGTTGTTCGCGAGAAAAAATGAAGAATAGTTTTTTTTTTACTCATAATTTAACCTAAAATCATATCAATAAGACAATTAAAATTGGGGCTAAATCATGTTACAAGCACAATAAACTATTATATATATATAAAAAAAAAATTCTAAATCGTGACTTATATAAACATACAAACAATAATTAAATAGGAAAGAAAATATAATTTACAATTACGAAGAGGAAGGCAGGAAGCATACAAGCACTCTGCAGTTGACAATTTGCAAGATGAATAATGACGGCTACTGCTACTATTTTTTTTATTGTAAAAATTTGCATCTTATTTTAGGGATCCCCTTATTTTAACATAATACTTTCAGACTCAGTACTTTTTAAATTCAATATTGTTGGGCCATGAGCCCATCTAATTTTAGTAGATTTATAAAACAAAAAAATTAACATGGATCATTAAGGGTGGCAAATTGTTACATGGACTAAAAAGTATACTAAATATATGAATGACTTGGGCCTATTGGGGGTGGCTCAATACCCCCCTGCCCCCCCTCTACATCCGCCATTGTTACTAACATTTATATTTCAATTATCTAACATTTATATGGCCGACACTGTCGCCTAATTATCATTTATGTTACTAACATTTATATTTCTATTATCTAACATTTATATGGCCGACACTGTCGCCTAATTATTATTTATGTTTACTAATATTTATATTTATGTTATATAACATTTATTAATGATTGCTTACATATGGTCGACACTGTCACCTACTTATCATTTATGTTATATTAAATTTATGTTTAATGTTTATATACTTATGAATATAAAGTGACTATAATTTATCATGTTGTTTGTTTTAATAGAAAATGTCGAATCTGGAAAAGCTTAAATTTACTCCTTTAGAATCAACTGGAAACAACTACATGCCATGGGTTATAAAAGTAAAAATGCATCTTAAATCAATGGGCATTCTTGAAGCCATAAATGAAAATAACACTTATTCTGAAAAAGAACAAGCAACGGCATGTTGCTTTATTCATCAACATATTGATGAATGCTTACAAAATAATTATGTGACTGTAGAAGATCCCCATGTTTTATGGGAAGGTCTCAAAAGCAGATTCAATAATCAAAGAGAAATTTTACTTCCAGCTGCTATGGATCAATGGAGAACATTAAGGTTCCAAGACTTTAAGAAAGTAAATGAATACAGCTCAGCTCTGTATAATACAGTCTCACAACTTAAATTCTGTGGACATGAAATAAGTGATGCAGACATGTTGGAGAAAACTTTCTCCACAATGAATGCTGCCAACATCACAGTGCAAAGAAATTTGAGAATGCTAAAGTTCAACACATATCCTGAACTTAATTCATATCTCTTGGTTGCAGAGCAAAATGATGAGCTATTAATGAAAAATCAGCAATCCCGTCCTACTGGTACACTTGCAATCCCTGAAGCAAATACTGCAAATAATTATAAACAGGGACAAGGACGCGGGCAAGGTCGTGGTTATAATAACCATCGCCATCATCATGTCAAAAGCCATAACTATGGTAGAAACCATCCTTATGGTAATGGGAATGGGCGTGGACGTGGCCGTGGTCGTGGCCGTAGTGGTCATAGAAATAATAATCCACGAAAATATAAATATCAACCACAAAACAAGCCCACTAAACAAGATGTTGAAAAAAATTCTTCTAAAAATTCCGAAGAATCTTGTTACAGATGTGGTAGAATGGGCCACTGGGCTAATACTTGCCGAACATCTAAACATCTTGTTAAGATGTATCAGGATTCGCTGAAAGGTAAAGAAAAGGAAGTAAATTTTGTGGATAATATTGATCCAACAGTCACTGAGCAACCATCTGATTTATATGAAGATTTCTTGAATTAAATTAATATGTTTCTTTTATAAATAAAACGATTTAACCTTTGTCATCATGTTTTCGCAAATGTTTCAGTTCTATATGTTTTATCAAATGTTCCAGTTCTATGTTTGATGTTTCAATTCTATGTATGTCAAATGTTTCAGTTTTATCTATTTGTGTGTAATAAACATTTTGTGTAACATTTATATACTTACTATTTGTTTCTTATATATGAAGTTTAATATGAATTCTGCTGGAACCACTGTTGTAAACGGCGTCTGTTGCGTCCGTTGCGACGCCCGTTACGGCGTTTTGGTGACTAAACCGTTTCAACCCCGTCCCGTTTTCTTATAAGCCGGTCAACGGTCAAAAGTCAGGTCAAATGCAGGAAAAATTGGGTCAACGCCGGTCAAAAGTCAAAAATTCTATTAAAATCGGTCATAAGTCGGTCAAATCAATCAAAATTGACTTAGTTTAGTATTCCATTTTGTATTATATTAACGCTAATAGCAATTATAGGTACAAACTTGTCAACGAAGGTTTTTTAGCTCTAAAATATGTGTAAATATATATTTATATATATATAAGTCAACATTAGTCAACATCCGTTTCGACCCTGTCTCGGCCCCGTTTTTTCCGTTGCGACGTTTTGAGGTCACTACCGTTTCGGCCCCGTCTCGCGTCTTTTTCAACCTTGGCTGGAACACAACATCAATCAAGTAGTGGAGATCTCTGTATAGCAGATAGTGGTACTACACACACTATACTTAAATCTGAAAAATATTTCATTGATTTGAAACCAACGGAAGGAACTATACATACAATATCAGGTGCTGCTAACTTGATAGAAGGGATAGGAAAGGCAAAATTCATATTACCAAACGGTACAACATTTTTAATTAATAATGCCTTATTCTCTCCTAAGTCAAGCAGAAATTTATTGAGTTTTTCTGACATATACCTTAATGGATATGATTATCAGTCAGTAACGGCAGAAAATGAGAAATATTTAAGTATCACTAACAAGAATCACGTGATTGAAAAACTGCCAAGACTTAATTCTGGATTACATTATACACATATAAATGTACCAGAAGCACATATGGTGATTAAAGAAAAGTATATTGATCCTGGTGTATTTAATTTATGGCATAACAGATTGGGCCATCCAGGATCAACAATGATGAAAAGAATTATTGAATGTACACATGGACATCCACTGAAGGATAGAAAAATCCTTCATGATACAATGGCTCCATGTATATCTTGCTCTCTTGGAAAATTGATAACTAGACCCTCACCACTTAAGGTTGAGAAAGAATCACCAATGTTTCTTGAAAGAATTCAAGGTGATATTTGTGGACCAGTTCATCCACCATGTGGACCATTTAGATATTTCATGGTCCTAATAGACGCATCTAGTAGATGGTCTCATGTTTGTCTGTTATCAAGCCGTAATGTGGCATTTGCAAAATTTCTTGCCGAAATTATTAAATTGAGAGCACATTTTCCTGATTACATCATTAAAAAGGTGAGACTTGATAATGCTGGTGAGTTTACATCTCAAGCATTTAATGACTATTGCATGTCTATAGGAATTGTTGTTGAACATTCTGTTGCTCATGGGCATACACAAAATGGTTTAGCCGAGTCACTGATTAAACGTTTACAGTTAATCGCTAGACCATTGATAATGAGAACAAAACTCCCTGTATCTATATGGGGTCATGCAATTTTACATGCTGCTGCATTGATTCGCATCAGACCAAGTGCAAGTCATAAATATTCCCCCATACAACTTGCTTTTTGTAGCGACCCCGACAAATCGTCAAGTGACGGCGTCGTCTACGTAGGTCCCATTGCATGGTCATAAGTCTTTAAGACAAAGTTTGACCAAAATATGTCGCCTTCATTTCAAAATAAAGATTGTTCCCAAAGTTCACAAGAATTGTTCAACCAAAAGTTAAGTTACAAGGTTATAAGTACAAAGGAAATCTAGGCGACACGGTTTAAAGTAAAGTCATAAGACGCTCCATGAAAAGCATGTATACTCGACATCCAATGCAAGTATCAAATAATGAGCGGAAGCATGTTTCACATATCGTATAAGACCTGAGAAAAACATAGAAATCTGTCAACGAAAACGTTGGTGAAATCATAGGTTTAAGTAAGTATGTGAGTAAAAGTAAAGTAAGCCGAACCACAAGATTTGTAAAGTTGAAATAATAGTAATACATTCTAAAGTTAATATTCACGAGCACCCAATTATCAAAGCTTAACATTCCGTCCGTTGAATACCCCATTAATTAGTGCTAGAACAACACTGTTTCTCGAAAATATATTTCATCCGTAGACGGTAGCGAACCGTCAAAGATGAGGGTTGTCAAACCCATATGGCCATACAACATAAGTTCACGCCTACACTTACACCCTGCAAATGTAACTAATGATAATTAAATTGAGGATTTTGTTCTAAACTCGTATGTAGAATGTTTGTTTTCCCGTTCTTGTGTTCACTTAGTTCAAAAGAATCGTTTATGTTTTCTCATCCCAAAAGTAAGTTCAAAAGAGTAAAAAGTGGGACTATGATCTCACCTTGAGCGCAAGAGTCAATAAAGTACTTCAACGAGTAAACGCGTGCAAAGACAAAGCTAATCTCGACCTAAACAAGTAGGTTGTATCAATAACGATAGTCACGAAGGGTCAAAGTTGTTCAATTAGTCCTATGGCTCGTTACGACTCGATTATGTAGCATGTGAAATCAAATTGTCAAGTTTCATGCAAGGTACAAGTATATAAACAAGTTAGGAAGGTTGCATAATCATTTGGTTAAGTTTGACAAAAAGTCAAACTTTGGTCGGTCAAAGTCAACGAAAAAGTCAACACGTTCGGGTCGGGTCCCGAACTATTTTTCTGAGGTTTTTAATCATGTATGAGCATGTTAGTACAAGTTACATGTGAGTCGGAGGTGCGTAGCATAGCAAACATTATTTGAAAATTGACAAAGTTGGACAGACCATAATGGCGCACCGCGCGGGTATATGGCGCGCCGCGCCATTACCTGTGCAGAGAGTTCTGGCAGTTTTTAAGTTTTATGCACGAACCTAACTTCAAACAATCACCATTTATGATCCGCAAACAATCAAGACAAGTATCTTATACCGTTGGGAAGGTAATTTGACGAGGAATACAACTAAGCACTTATGGTCCAACAATAACATCATTTACAATAGCCGAAAACTCATCAAGCGAACAATAAAAGTCCATTTTCAAAGTTTCAAGTTCATCAATTGCATTTTGAGTTTCGGGAAACCAATTCACACATATGATATGCCGTTTTGAAGGTAATGAAGCATACATTACTACTAAACACTAACAATTAACATTCCATGACATTCAAGAATCCAAAAATTCATGTCAAGAACTATCAAACCCTAGTCAAACATCTCAAAATCAATAATCATGTTTTTGGAGTTTTCTTAATCAACCTACACATCAATTTGAAGCTAATGATGCTAGTAACACATTTAATACATGAACTTTAACAATTAAACAACTTTTAATCATCCAAAATCAAAGATTAAGCAAGCAATTTTCATATTCAAGCTAGTTACACCAAAAACAACAAATCGAGCATACAAATTACATACACAACATCACAATGAGCCATAGACACTAATTAACACACTTTTAAGTCAAGAACATGAATTTAAAGAAATCTAGTGATTTAGAAATGTTACCCAAATGTGATGAAATTGGTACCAAATCGAAGAGGATGAAGAGAGGATCACGAATATATAATTTGTTTTGATGTTTGATTGCTTGAATGGAAATAGATGATGAATTTAGTGAATGGGTGTTTTGAGTTCAAAAATGGTGGAGAGAAAAGAAGGAAGAAAGTGGGAGGTGAAATGAGTGGATAAGAGGAGGTGTTGACCATTTGACCTAGTCAAATGTTTGGCACCTTGGCGAAACTAGTCCCTCAAGTTTGTTGTCGGGTGCGGGAATTAACCAAACGAAATATTTTAAAACGTTAGAATAAACGAGTGATGTTATAATTAAATAACGAGAATATTATGAACGTTAGTTAACGAAAGATACAAATTTGAATAACGAAAGATATTATATAAAAAAAAGACGGTGTTAAAATAATTAAACGGAAAATCACGGGATGTTACATTATCCACACCTCAAAAGAAATTTCGTCCCGAAATTTAGTTGGAAGTAGTAGTCGATGTCTCTTACTCGAGACCTAGCGTTGTTTAATCTACGGAGCAGTGAAGATACATCCTTAGGCATTTCCACGAATCTGAATAGTCGGGGTGTTACGTAGTAGTAAGGTTTGGTTTTACGATCCACAAGTTCAGCCGGTTTTTCCTATGAGGAGGAGTTTGTCATCAATAGTTGGCGCATCTAGAAGGATTGCACGTTCCTGTTCCGCAGGACACGTTTCTAAGTTTGTTACACGAAATGTAGGGTAAACGGAAACTTAATTGAGTCGAAAGTTCTAAACGATAGGAAGCGGTTCCAATACGCCCCAAGGTTTCAAAAGGTTGAATATTGCGGATATAGCCTTTCTCGATTTCCCAAAATGGATTACACCTTTCCAAGGTGCGGTTTCTCAATATTACGCGGTTACACACTGGGATTTGTGAGGTTTTCATCTAAGTTTGGTATGACTCTTTTGGGCGACTACGGGTCGTCTCGAGCCCTTCTCAGACTTGGATTATCTCAATTGTTGTTTCTTGGATGAGTTAAGATTCGGTGTTTTGTTTGCCACATGCTTTGGTCCAACGAATAGGGGTATGACATTAGCGGTCCTATAGGGTTTCGGAAAGTGCGTGTGAACACACGAGTGGTAACTACTGTTGTAAGAGGGATCTACTAAAAGCGACCATGCAAGTTTGAAACATGTCTTTCGAAGGCGTAAATCGTTCGTTTGTTCGGTTTGTCTGTTTGTGGGTGGTACGCGGTACTCATGTCTAAGCGGGTCTCCAAGGTTTCTTGTAAAACTAGAGGCGAAACGAGTATTTCGATACGGGATAATTGACAAAGATACTCCGTGTTGGAATAGAATCTCTTAAGATATGTTTGAACAAGTCAGTTAGGGTTCGAAAAATGTTCGTTAGGACTATTCACCCTCGTGGCGAATACTAATGTAATATAAGGAGTTTCTCTATCCATGGAGAAATGTTACAAGGAGTTTCCTTAAACGGAAATGCGAGCGATAAAGATAGGAGTGAAATGAGGACTTAGAATAGGATGAGCTTACATCTCGAGGTTGCCATAACGTGCCTCTAGTTGTCAAAAGTTGAAGTCTGAAAGAGAAACGAGATAGTACACGTAGTTGTATAGTTCAGGGTTGAATAATAGTTGGCCGATTATCAGAAACACAAGGGCGTTAAGTCAAAGAAGAGTGAAGTATCATTGGATTGTGTGTTATCTTAAATTCCAGTAATATTAGACGGTAACGGTGAAATAACAGAGGTATGTAGTGTGGTACGTGATGACGAGAAAGTTGATCGGATCCACAATTTAGTATTCGAGTTCTTCGTGCAAAATAACGAATTTTAGTTACGTTGATTTTGAGTCGAGAGAGTATGCCTTTCGGCGTTCAAGTAGAAATATTTCCATATTTGAGTTCCACCTGGTGCTATACGAATTAAGCTAGCAAGGTTGGTGTGAATAATCACGTTCAAGATTCGGGCACGTAGAGGTTTAGATTTCTACCTTAATGAGTTATCGAGGGTAAAGAACGAGCATCACGAGAAAAAGTCGAAAATGAATCTGCGGTAAGTCTGAGTCATGAGAGTTTCCTGATTACATGTGGCTTGATTTGGAGATTGATTGTAATGCCTCGACCATTAACATCATGGTCTAGAAAATTGGACTTCGTTCCACAAAAATTCCCACTCGGAGAATTTGGTATAGAGTTGCTCTTTTCTCAAAAGTTCGAGCGTAAGATGGTGATGTTGCGCGTTTTCTTCTTTGCTTGAATAGGTTAAGATTTGTCTATAAATACGATAACGGATTCGTCTATGAAAAATTTGCATACGCGGTTTAGGAGGTTCATGAATACGGGCAGAGTCCTAAATAAATCGAATGGTACTAAGAGAGATTTACAACTAACGTTGCGAGTTTGGAAAAATGGCTTAGGAGACATCGTCTCCCTTAACCCCCAATTGATGATAACCGGAACGGAGGTCGTTTTGGAATACACACGGGATTCATGCAAGAAATCATGAGGTCATGGATGCGAGGGAGAGGGTATCGGTTTCCAACCGAAAATTACTCAGTTCACAATAATCTATACAAGATGATGGGGAAAAATTTTCTTTTTTTTTTTTTTTTTTTTACGAATAGGTTCCGAGCTCCCTAGTTCTATAGGTGTCAAGTCAAAAGTCTTAACGTATATCCTCCAATAAAATTTATAGGCACACAATATTTTCCGTTGGTCACTTAAATTGCCTAAGTAGTGTCTAGGGGAAAAAGGTGAAGTGCAAAGAGTATGAGTCAGAGCCTTGTTTATAAAACGTCTAACGGTAACAGAATCGAATAAACATGAAACGTGAGAATTTCGAGAAGAAACATACCCGTGACTAGTCCATCGTCGTCTCGGGCATCCTAGGCGTTGATGTTGAAAGTTTAACGGTGTGCGTTGGGGTTGATTTTCTTATTTGGGCATTCATTCCTAAAATGACCCGTTTGGCCACATGCGTAGCAAGTGACCGACTTTTGTGTGTTGGGTCCCTTTCGAGGGACGGGGGTGGCACTTCCACAATGTTTGTCGATGTGACCACTTCCTTGGCGCCGGTGGCGAAACCTGCCACATCCTTCAAAGTGATGCTTGTGGCATTCGTTACAAAAAGGTAGTTTTCCGGCATACCCTTTCTTGTCGCCGGGGAAAAAGGGCTCCTTGGTGAAGTTGTTATTGTTGCGGTTGCTTGATTGGGAGGCTTCCCATTTTCTT